>NW_027496103.1:0-167662 GCF_021521415.1 Bidens hawaiensis
GAAATTTTGCCAGTATTGCCAAAAGGGGTAGTACACGAGCCAGACGAAAAACTGAGTATGGGTCGAATCACTGAATCGGATCATATATTCGGTCATCGAGACTGCAAGACAATATTTATGACCTTAAGAAATAATCAGATCAATAATATTCCTCCAGTCGAAATTTTGACACTATTGCCAAAGAGGTAGTAAACGAGCCGGAGGAAAAACTGAGTATGGGTGGAACCAGTTAATCGGATCATAAATTCGGTCATGGAGACTGCCATACAATATTTTACGACCCTAAGAAAGAATCGGATCAAGTATTATGCCCTCGCGCCACCACGTGGCACGTTCGAAATTTTGCCCGAATTGCCAAAGGGGGTAGTACACGAGGTGGATGAAAAACTGAGTATGGGTCAACCAATGAATCGGACCATAAATTCGGTCTAAAAGACTGGCAAACAATATTTTATGACCCTAAGAAAGAATCGGATCAATAATTATGCCCTGACGCCACCTCGTGACCCGTTCGAAATTTTGCCAGTATTGCCAAAAGGGGGTAGTATACGAGTCGGAGATTAAACTGAGTATGGGTCGAACCACTGAATCGGATCATAAATTCGGTCATGGAGGCTGTCATACAATATTTTGTGACCTTAAGAAAGAATCAGATCAATAATTATGCTCTCACGCCACCTCGTAGCCCGTTCGAAATTTTGCCAGTATGGCTAAAGAGGTAGTACACGAGCTGGACGAAAAACTGAGTACGGGTTGAACCACTGAATCGGATCATAAATTCAGTCATAGAGATCGCAATACAATATTTTATAACCCTATGAAAGAATCGAATCAATAATTATGCCCTGACGCCACCTCGTGGCCCGTTCGAAATTTTGCCAGTATTGCCAAAGGGGGTATTACTTGAGCCGGAGGAAATACTGAGGATGAGTCGAACCACTGAATCGGATCATAAATTCGGTCATGGAGACTGCAATACTATATTTTATGACCCTTAGAAATAATCGGATCAATAATTATTCCTCCAGGTCGAAATTTTGACACTATTGCCAAAGAGGTAGTAAAACAGCAGGAGGAAAAACAGAGTATGGGTGGAACCACTGAATCGGATCATAAATTCGGTCATGGAGACTGCTATACAATATTTTACGACCCTAAGAAAGAATCGGATCAAGTATTATGCCCTCGCGCCACCATGTGGCACTTCGAAATTTTGCTAGAATTGCCAATGGGGGTAGTACATGACTCGGAGGAAAACTGAGTATGGGTCAACCAATGAATCGGATCATAAATTCGGTCTAAAAGACTGCCAAACAATATTTTATGACCCTAAGAAAGAATCGGATCAATAATTATGCCCTGACGCCACCTTGTGGCCCGTTCGAAATTTTGCCAGTATTTCCAAAAGGGGGTAGTACACGAGCCGGAGATTAAACTGAGTATGGGTCGAACCACTTAATCGGATCATAAATTCGGTCATGGAGACCACCATACATTATTTTATAACCCTAAGAAATAATCGGATCAATAATTATTCCCTGATGCCAGCCCGTGGCCCGTTCGAAATTTGGCCCGTATTGCCAAAGGGGTTAGTACACGAGCCGGAGGAAAAACTAAGTATGGGTCGAACCACTGAATCGGATCATAAATGCGGTGATGGAGACTGTCATACAATATTTTATGACCCTACGAAATAATCGGATCAATAATTATGCCCTCGCGCCACCACGTGGCACGTTTGAAATTTTGCTAGTATTGCCAAAGGGGGTAGTACAATACTCGTAGGAAAAACTGAGTATGGGTCGAACCAATGAATCGGATCATAAATTCGGTCTAAAAGAGTGCCATAAAATATTTTATGACCCTAAGAAAGAATCGGATCAATAATTATGCCCTGACGCCACCTCGTGGCCCGTTCGAAATTTTGCCAGTATTGCCAAAGGAGGTATTACATAAGCCTGAGGAAATACTGAGGATGAGTCGAACCACTGAATCAGATCATAAATTCGGTCATGGAGACTGCAATACAATATTTTATGACCCTAAGAAATAATCGAATCAATAATTATTCCTCCAGGTCGAAATTTAGACACTATTGCCAAAGAGGAAGTAAAACAGACGGAGGAAAAACTGAGTATGGGTGGAACCACTGAATCGGATCATAAATTCGGTCATGGAGACTTTCATACCATATTTTACCACCCTAAGAAAGAATCGGATCAAGTATTATGCCCTCGCGCCACCAATGTGGCACTTCGAAATTTTGCTAGTATTGCCAATGGGGGTAGTACACGACTCGGCGGAAAACTGAGTATGGGTCAACCAATGAATCGGATCATAAATTCGGTCAAAAGGACTGCCAAACAATATTTTATGACCCTAAGAAAGAATCGGATAAATAATTATGCCCTGACGCCACCTCATGACCCGTTCGAAATTTTTCCAGTATTGCCAAAAGGGGGTAGTACACGAGCCAGAGATTAAACTGAGTATGGGTCGAACCACTTAATCGGATCATAAATTCGGTCATGGAGACCGCCATACAGTATTTTATGACCCTAAGAAATAATCAGATCAATAATTATCCTTGATGCCAGCCCGTTCGAAATTTGGCCCGTATTGCCAAAGGGGTTAGTACACGAGCCGGAGGAAAAACTAAGTATGGGTCGAACCACTAAATCGGATCATAAATGCGGTCATGGAGACTGTCATACAATATTTTATGACCCTAAGAAATAATCGGATCAATAATTATGCCCTCGCGCCACCACGTGGCACGTTTGAAATTTTGCTAGTATTGCCAAAGGGGGTAGTATAAGACTCGGAGGAAAAACTGAGTATGGGTCGAACCAATGAATCGGATCATAAATTCGGTCTAAAAGACTGCCATAAATTATTTTATGACCCTAAGAAAGAATCGGATCAATAATTATGCCCTGACGCCACCTCGTGGCCCGTTCGAAATTTTGCCAGTATTGCCAAAGGAGGTATTACATGAGCTTGAGGAAATACTGAGGATGAGTCGAACCACTGAATCAGATCATAAATTCGGTCATGGAGACTGCAATACAATATTTTATGACCCTAAGAAATAATCGAATCAATAATTATTCCTCCAGGTCGAAATTTAGACACTATTGCCAAAGAGGTAGTAAAACAGACGGAGGAAAAACTGAGTATGGGTGGAACCACTGAATCGGATCATAAATTCGGTCATGGAGACTTCCATACCATATTTTACGACCCTAAGAAAGAATCGGATCAAGTATTATGCCCTCGCGCCACCATGTGGCACTTCGAAATTTTGCTAGTATTGCCAATGGGGTAGTACACGACTCGGCGGAAAACTGAGTATGGGTCAACCAATGAATCGGATCATAAATTAGGTCAAAAAGACTGCCAAACAATATTTTATGACCCTAAGAAAGAATCGGATCAATAATTATGCCCTGACGCCACCTCGTGACCCGTTCGAAATTTTTCCAGTATTGCCAAAAAGGGGGTAGTACACGAGCCGGAGATTAAACTGAGTATGGGTCGAACCACTTAATCGGATCATAAATTCGGTCATGGAGACCGCCATACAGTATTTTATGACCCTAAGAAATAATCAGATCAATAATTATT
Organism: Bidens hawaiensis; assembly: GCF_021521415.1. Classification (NCBI taxonomy): domain Eukaryota; kingdom Viridiplantae; phylum Streptophyta; class Magnoliopsida; order Asterales; family Asteraceae; genus Bidens; species Bidens hawaiensis. The sequence goes on from NW_027496103.1 coordinate 3,628, forward strand.
CCCTGATGCCAGCCCGTGGCCCGTTCGAAATTTGGCCCGTATTGCCAAAGGGGTTAGTACACGAGCCGAAGGAAAAACTAAGTATGGGTCGAACCACTGAATCGGATCATAAATGCGGTGATGGAGACTATCATACAATATTTTATGACCCTAAGAAATAATCGGATCAATAATTATGCCCTCGCGCCACCACGTGGCACGTTTGAAATTTTGCTAGTATTGCCAAAGGGGGTAGTACAAGACTCGGAGGAAAAACTGAGTATGGGTCGAACCAATGAATCGGATCATAAATTCGGTCTAAAAGACTGCCATAAAATATTTTATGACCCTAAGAAAGAATCGGATCAATAATTATGCCCTGACGCCACCTCGTGGCCCGTTCAAAATTTTGCCATTATTGCAAAGGAGGTATTACATGAGCCTGAGGAAAAACTGAGTATGGGTCGAACCACTTAATCGGATCATAAATTCGGTCATGGAGACCGCCATACATTATTTTATAACCCTAAGAAATAATCGGATCAATAATTATTCCCTGATGCCAGCCCGTGGCCCGTTCGAAATTTGGCCCGTATTGCCAAAGGGGTTAGTACACGAGCCGGAGGAAAAACTAAGTATGGGTCGAACCACTGAATCGGATCATAAATGCGGTGATGGAGACTGTCATACAATATTTTATGACCCTACGAAATAATCGGATCAATAATTATGCCCTCGCGCCACCACGTGGCACGTTTGAAATTTTGCTAGTATTGCCAAAGAGGGTAGTACAATACTCGTAGGAAAAACTGAGTATGGGTCGAACCAATGAATCGGATCATAAATTCGGTCTAAAAGACTGCCATAAAATATTTTATGACCCTAAGAAAGAATCGGATCAATAATTATGCCCTGACGCCACCTCGTGGCCCGTTCGAAATTTTGCCAGTATTGCCAAAGGAGGTATTACATAAGCCTGAGGAAATACTGAGGATGAGTCGAACCACTGAATCAGATCATAAATTCGGTCATGGAGACTGCAATACAACATTTTATGACTTAAGAAATAATCGAATCAATAATTATTCCTCCAGGTCGAAATTTAGACACTATTGCCAAAGAGGAAGTAAAACAGACGGAGGAAAAACTGAGTATGGGTGGAACCACTGAATCGGATCATAAATTCGGTCATGGAGACTTTCATACCATATTTTACCACCCTAAGAAAGAATCGGATCAAGTATTATGCCCTCGCGCCACCATGTGGCACTTCGAAATTTTGCTAGTATTGCCAATGGGGGTAGTACACGACTCGGCGGAAAACTGAGTATGGGTCAACCAATGAATCGGATCATAAATTCGGTCAAAAGGACTGCCAAACAATATTTTATGACCCTAAGAAAGAATCGGATAAATAATTATGCCCTGACGCCACCTCATGACCCGTTCGAAATTTTTCCAGTATTGCCAAAAGGGGGTAGTACACGAGCCAGAGATTAAACTGAGTATGGGTCGAACCACTTAATCGGATCATAAATTCGGTCATGGAGACCGCCATACAGTATTTTATGACCCTAAGAAATAATCAGATCAATAATTATTCCTTGATGCCAGCCCGTTCGAAATTTGGCCCGTATTGCCAAAGGGGTTAGTACACGAGCCGGAGGAAAAACTAAGTATGGGTCGAACCACTGAATCGGATCATAAATGCGGTCATGGAGACTGTCATACAATATTTTATGACCCTAAGAAATAATCGGATCAATAATTATGCCCTCGCGCCACCACGTGGCACGTTTGAAATTTTGCTAGTATTGCCAAAGGGGATAGTACAAGACTCGGAGGAAAAACTGAGTATGGGTCGAACCAATGAATCGGATCATAAATTCGGTCTAAAAGACTGCCATAAATTATTTTATGACCCTAAGAAAGAATCGGATCAATAATTATGCCCTGACGCCACCTCGTGGCCCGTTCGAAATTTTGCCAGTATTGCCAAAGGAGGTATTACATGAGCTTGAGGAAATACTGAGGATGAGTCGAACCACTGAATCAGATCATAAATTCGGTCATGGAGACTTCAATACAATATTTTATGACCCTAAGAAATAATCGAATCAATAATTATTCCTCCAGGTCGAAATTTAGACACTATTGCCAAAAAGGTAGTAAAACAGACGGAGGAAAAACTGAGTATGGGTGGAACCACTGAATCGGATCATAAATTCGGTCATGGAGACTTCCATACCATATTTTACGACCCTAAGAAAGAATCGGATCAAGTATTATGCCCTCGCGCCACCATGTGGCACTTCGAAATTTTGCTAGTATTGCCAATGGGGTAGTACACGACTCGGCGGAAAACTGAGTATGGGTCAACCAATGAATCGGATCATAAATTAGGTCAAAAAGACTGCCAAACAATATTTTATGACCCTAAGAAAGAATCGGATCAATAATTATGCCCTGACGCCACCTCGTGACCCGTTCGAAATTTTTCCAGTATTGCCAAAAGGGGGTAGTACACGAGCCGGAGATTAAACTGAGTATGGGTCGAACCACTTAATCGGATCATAAATTCGGTCATGGAGACCGCCATACAGTATTTTATGACCCTAAGAAATAATCAGATCAATAATTATTCCCTGATGCCATCCCGTGGCCCGTTCGAAATTTGGCCCGTATTGCCAAAGGGGTTAGTACACGAGCCAAAGGAAAAACTAAGTATGGGTCGAACCACTGAATCGGATCATAAATGCGGTGATGGAGACTGTCATACAATATTTTATGACCCTAAGAAATAATCGGATCAACAATTATGCCCTCGCGCCACCACGTGGCACGTTTGAAATTTTGCTAGTATTGCCAAAGGGGGTAGTACAAGACTCGGAGGAAAAACTGAGTATGGGTCGAACCAATGAATCGGATCATAAATTCGGTCTAAAAGACTGCCATAAAATATTTTATGACCCTAAGAAAGAATCGGATCAATAATTATGCCCTGACGCCACCTCGTGGCCCGTTCGAAATTTTGCCATTATTGCCAAAGGAGGTATTACATGAGCCTGAGGAAAAACTGAGTATGGGTCGAACCACTTAATCGGATCATAAATTCGGTCATGGAGACCGCCATACATTATTTTATAACCCTAAGAAATAATCGGATCAATAATTATTCCCTGATGCCAGCCCGTGGCCCGTTCGAAATTTGGCCCGTATTGCCAAAGGGGTTAGTACACGAGCCGGAGGAAAAACTAAGTATGGGTCGAACCACTGAATCGGATCATAAATGCGGTGATGGAGACTGTCATACAATATTTTATGACCCTACGAAATAATCGGATCAATAATTATGCCCTCGCGCCACCACGTGGCACGTTTGAAATTTTGCTAGTATTGCCAAAGGGGGTAGTACAATACTCGTAGGAAAAACTGAGTATGGGTCGAACCAATGAATCGGATCATAAATTCGGTCTAAAAGACTGCCATAAAATATTTTATGACCCTAAGAAAGAATCGGATCAATAATTATGCCCTGACGCCACCTCGTGGCCCGTTCGAAATTTTGCCAGTATTGCCAAAGGAGGTATTACATAAGCCTGAGGAAATACTGAGGATGAGTCGAACCACTGAATCAGATCATAAATTCGGTCATGGAGACTGCAATACAATATTTTATGACCCTAAGAAATAATCGAATCAATAATTATTCCTCCAGGTCGAAATTTAGACACTATTGCCAAAGAGGAAGTAAAACAGACGGAGGAAAAACTGAGTATGGGTGGAACCACTGAATCGGATCATAAATTCGGTCATGGAGACTTTCATACCATATTTTACCACCCTAAGAAAGAATCGGATCAAGTATTATGCCCTCGCGCCACCATGTGGCACTTCGAAATTTTGCTAGTATTGCCAATGGGGGTAGTACACGACTCGGCGGAAAACTGAGTATGGGTCAACCAATGAATCGGATCATAAATTCGGTCAAAAGGACTGCCAAACAATATTTTATGACCCTAAGAAAGAATCGGATAAATAATTATGCCCTGACGCCACCTCATGACCCGTTCAAAATTTTTCCAGTATTGCCAAAAGGGGGTAGTACACGAGCCAGAGATTAAACTGAGTATGGGTCGAACCACTTAATCGGATCATAAATTCGGTCATGGAGACCGCCATACAGTATTTTATGACCCTAAGAAATAATCAGATCAATAATTATTCCTTGATGCCAGCCCGTTCGAAATTTGGCCCGTATTGCCAAAGGGGTTAGTACACGAGCCGGAGGAAAAACTAAGTATGGGTCGAACCACTGAATCGGATCATAAATGCGGTCATGGAGACTGTCATACAATATTTTATGACCCTAAGAAATAATCGGATCAATAATTATGCCCTCGCGCCACCACGTGGCACGTTTGAAATTTTGCTAGTATTGCCAAAGGGGGTAGTACAAGACTCGGAGGAAAAACTGAGTATGGGTCGAACCAATGAATCGGATCATAAATTCGGTCTAAAAGACTGCCATAAATTATTTTATGACCCTAAGAAAGAATCGGATCAATAATTATGCCCTGACGCCACCTCGTGGCCCGTTCGAAATTTTGCCAGTATTGCCAAAGGAGGTATTACATGAGCTTGAGGAAATACTGAGGATGAGTCGAACCACTGAATCAGATCATAAATTCGGTCATGGAGACTGCAATACAATATTTTATGACCCTAAGAAATAATCGAATCAATAATTATTCCTCCAGGTCGAAATTTAGACACTATTGCCAAAGAGGTAGTAAAACAGACGGAGGAAAAACTGAGTATGGGTGGAACCACTGAATCGGATCATAAATTCGGTCATGGAGACTTCCATACCATATTTTACGACCCTAAGAAAGAATCGGATCAAGTATTATGCCCTCGCGCCACCATGTGGCACTTCGAAATTTTGCTAGTATTGCCAATGGGGTAATACACGACTCGGCGGAAAACTGAGTATGGGTCAACCAATGAATCGGATCATAAATTAGGTCAAAAAGACTGCCAAACAATATTTTATGACCTTAAGAAAGAATCGGATCAATAATTATGCCCTGACGCCACCTCGTGACCCGTTCGAAATTTTTCCAGTATTGCCAAAAGGGGGTAGTACACGAGCCGGAGATTAAACTGAGTATGGGTCGAACCACTTAATCGGATCATAAATTCGGTCATGGAGACCGCCATACAGTATTTTATGACCCTAAGAAATAATCAGATCAATAATTATTCCCTGATGCCAGCCCGTGGCCCGTTCGAAATTTGGCCCGTATTGCCAAAGGGGTTAGTACACGAGCCGAAGGAAAAACTAAGTATGGGTCGAACCACTGAATCGGATCATAAATGCGGTGATGGAGACTGTCATACAATATTTTATGACCCTAAGAAATAATCGGATCAATAATTATGCCCTCGCGCCACCACGTGGTACGTTTGAAATTTTGCTAGTATTGCCAAAGGGGGTAGTACAAGACTCGGAGGAAAAACTGAGTATGGGTCGAACCAATGAATCGGATCATAAATTCGGTCTAAAAGACTGCCATAAAATATTTTATGACCCTAAGAAAGAATCGGATCAATAATTATGCCCTGACGCCACCTCGTGGCACGTTCGAAATTTTGCCATTATTGCCAAAGGAGGTATTACATGAGCCTGAGGAAATACTGAGGATGAGTCGAACCACTGAATCAGATCATAAATTCGGTCATGGAGACTGCTATACAATATTTTATGACCCTAAGAAATAATCGAATCAATAATTATTCCTCCAGGTCGAAATTTAGACACTATTGCCAAAGAAGTAGTAAAACAGACGGAGGAAAAACTGAGTATGGGTGGAACCACTGAATCGGATCATAAATTCGGTCATGGAGACTTCCATACCATATTTTACGACCCTAAGAAAGAATCGGATCAAGTATTATGCCCTCGCGCCACCATGTGGCACTTCGAAATTTTGCTAGTATTGCCAATGGGGGTAGTACACGACTCGGCGGAAAACTGAGTATGGGTCAACCAATGAATCGGATCATAAATTCGGTCAAAAAGACTGCCAAACAATATTTTATGACCCTAAGAAAGAATCGGATAAATAATTATGCCCTGACGCCACCTCGTGACCCGTTCGAAATTTTTCCAGTATTGCCAAAAGGGGGTGGTACACGAGCCGGAGATTAAACTGAGTATGGGTCGAACCACTTAATCGGATCATAAATTCGGTCATGGAGACCGCCAAACAGTATTTTATGACCCTAAGAAATAATCAGATCAATAATTATTCCCTGATGCCAGCCCGTGGCCCGTTCGAAATTTGGCCCGTATTGCCAAATGGGTTAGTACACGAGCCGGAGGAAAAACAAAGTATGGGTCGAACCACTGAATCGGATCATAAATTCGGTCATGGAGACTGTCATACAATATTTTATGACCCTAAGAAATAATCGGATCAATAATTATGCCCTCGCGCCACCACGTGGCACGTTCGAAATTTTGCTAGTATTGCCAAATGGGGTAGTACACGACTCGGAGGAAAAACTGAGTATGGGTCGAACCAATGAATCGGATCGTAAATTCGGTCTAAAAGACTGCCATACAATATTTTATGACCCTAAGAAAGAATCGGATCAATAATTATGCCCTGACTCCACCTCGTGGCCCGTTCAAAATTTTGCCAGAATTGCCAAAGGGGGTATTACACGAGCCGGAGGAAATACTGAGGATGAGTCGAACCACTGAATCGGATCATAAATTCGGTCATGGAGACTGCAATACAATATTTTATGACTCTAAGAAATAATCGGATCAATAATTATTCCTCCAGGTCGAAATTTTGACACTATTGCCAAAGAGGTAGTAAACGAGCCGAAGGAAAAACTGAGTATGGGTGGAACCACTGAATCGGATCATAAATTCGGTCATGGAGACTGCCTTACAATATTTTAAGACCCTAAAAAAGAATCAGATCAAGTATTATGCCCTCACGCCACCACGTGGCACGTTCTAAATTTTGCTAGTATTGCCAAAGGGGGTAGTACACGACTCGGAGGAAAAACTGAGTATGGGTCGAACCAATGAATCGGATCATAAATTCGGTCTAAAATACTGCCATACAATATTTTATGACCCTAGGAAAGAATCGGATCAATAATTATGCCCTGACGCCAACTCGTGGCCCATTCGAAATTTTGCCAGTATTGCCAAAGGGGGTAGTACACGAGCCAGACGAAAAACTGAGTATGGGTCGAATCGCTGAATCGGATCATAAATTCGGTCATGGAGACTACAATACAATATTTTATGACCCTAAGAAATAATCGGATCAATAATTATTCCTCCAGTTCGAAATTTTGACACTATTGCCAAAGAGGTAGTAAACGAGCCGGAGGAAAAACTGAGTATGGGTGGAACCACTGAGTCGGATCATAAATTCGGTCATGGAGACTGCCATACAATATTTTACGACCCTAAGAAAGAATCGGATCAAGTATTATGCCCTCGCGCCACCACGTGGCACATTCGAAATTTTGCCCGAATTGCCAAAGGGGGTAGTACACGAGGCGGAAGAAAAACTGAGTATGGGTCGAACCACTGAATTGGATCATAAATTTGGTCTAAGAGACTGCCATACAATATTTTATGAGCCTAAGAAAGAATCGGATCAATAATTATGCCCTCACGCCACCCCGTGTCCAGTTCGAAATTTTGTCAGTATTGCCAAAGGGGGTAGTACACGAGGCGGAGATTAAACTGAGTATGGGTCAAACCACTGAATCGGATCATAAATTCGGTCATGGAGGCTGCCATACAATATTTAGTGACCTTAAGAAAGAATCGGATCAATAATTATGCTCTCACGCCACTTCGTAGCCCGTTCGAAATTTTGCCAGTATGGCTAAAGGGGTAGTACACGAGCTGGACGAAAAACTGAGTATGGGTTGAACCACTGAATCGGATCATAAATTCGGTCATAGAGATCTCAATACAATATTTTATAACCCTATGAAAGAATCGGATCAATAACTATACCCTCATGCCACTCCGTGGCCCGTTCGAAGTTTTGTCAGTATTGCCAATGGGGGTAGTACACGAGCCAGAGATTAAACTGAGTATGGGTGGAACCACTGAATCGGATCATAAATTCGGTCATGGAGATTGCCATACAATATTTTATGACCCTATGAAAGAATCTGATCAATAATTATGCTCTCACGCCACCTCAGGGCCCTTTCGAAATTTTGTCAGTTTTGCCAAAGGGGGTAGTACAGAGCCGGAGATTAAACTGAGTATGGGTCGAACCACTTAATCAGAACATAAATTCGGTCATGGATACTGCCATACATTATTTTATGACCCTAAGAAAGAATCGGATCAATAATTATTCCCTAATGCCAGCCCGTCGCCCGTTCGAAATTTGGCCCGTATTGCCAAAAGGGTTAGTACACGAGCCGGAGGAAAAACTGAGTATGGGTCGAACCAATGAATCGCATCATAAATTCGGTCATTGAGATTGTCATACAATATTTTATGACCCTAAGAAATAATCGTATCAATAATTATGCCCTCGCGCCACCACGTGGCACGTTCGAAATTTTTTGCTAGTATTGCCAAAGGGGGTAGTACACGACTCGGAGGAAAAACTGAGTATGGGTCGAACCAATGAATCGGATCATAAATTCGGTCTAAAAGACTGCCATACAATATTTTATGACCCTAAAAAAGAATCGGATCAATAATTATACCCTGACGCCACCTAGTGGCCCGTTCGAAATTTTTCCAGTATTGCCAAAGGGGGTAGTACACGAGCCGGATGAAATACTGAGGATGAGTCGAACCACTGAATCGGATTATAAATTCGGTCATGGAGACTGCCATACAATATTTTATGACCATAAGAAAGAATCAGATCAACAATTATTCCCTGACGACACCTCGTGGCTCGTTTGAAATTTTGCCAGTATTGTCATATGGGGTAGTAAACGAGCCGGAAGAAAAACTGAGTATGGGTCGAACCACTGAATCGGATCATAAATTCGGTCATGGAGACTGCCATACAATATTTTATGACCATAAGAAAGAATCGGATCAATAATTATGCCCTGGCGCTACCCCGTGGCCCGTTCGAAATTTTAGCAATATTGCCAAAGCGGGGTGGTACACGAGGCGGGGGAAAAACTGTGTATGGGTCGAACCACTGAATCGGATCATAAATTTGGTCATGGAGACTGCCATACAATATTTTATGAGCCTAAGAAAGAATCGGATCAATAAATTATGCCCTCACGCCACCACGTCGCCCGTTCGAAATTTTGGTCGTATTGCCAAAGGGGGTAGTACACGAGCCGGAGGAAAACTGCGTATGGGTCAAACCACTGAATCAAATCATAAATTCGGTCATGGAGACTTCCATACAATATTTTATGACCCTAAGAAAGAATCGGATCAATAATTATGCCCTCACGCCACCCCGTGGCCCGTTATGCCCTCACGCCACCTCGTGGCCCGTTCGAAATTTTGCCTGTATTGCCAAAGGGGGTAGTACATTAGCCAGAGGAAAAACTGAGAATGGGTCGAATCACTGAATCGGATCATAAATTCGGTCATGGAGACTGTCATACAATATTTTATGACCCTAAGAAAGAATCAGATTAATAATTACTCTCTGACGCCACCCCGTGGCCCGTTCGAAATTTTGCAAGTATTGCCAAAGGGGGTAGCACACGAGCCGGAGGAAAAACTGAGTATGGGTCGAACCATTGAATCAGATCATAAATTCGGTAATGGAGACTGCCATACAATATTTTAAGACCCTAAGAAAGAATTGGATCAATAATTATGCCCTCACGCCACCCCGTGGCGCGTTCGAAATTTTGGAAGTATTGCCAAAGAGGGTAGTATACGAGCCGAAGGAAAAAAAACTGAGAATGGGTCGAATAACTGAATAGAATCATAAATTCGGTCATGGATACTGCCATACAATATTTTGTGACCCTAAGAAAGAACCGGCTTGATAATTATTCCCTCACGCCACCTCATGGCCTTTTCGAAATTTTGCCACCAAAGGGGGTACCGTACACGAGCCGGAGGAAAAACTGAGTATGAGCTGAACCGCTGAATCGTATCATTAATTCGATTATGGAGACTGCCATACAATATTTTATGGCCCCAAGAAAAAATCGGATCAATAAGTATGCCCTCACGCCACCCTGTGACCCGTTCGAAATTTTGCCAGTATTGACAAAAGGGGTAGTACACTAGCCAGAGGAAAAATTGAGTATGTGTGGAACCACTTAATCGGATCATAAATTCGGTCATGGAGACTGCCATACAATATTTGTGGCCCCTAGAAAGAATCGGATCAATAATTATGCCCTCACGCCACCCCGTGGCCCATTCGAAAATTAGCCAGTATTGCCAAAGTGGGTAGTTCACGAGCCGCAGGAAAAACTGAGTATGGGTCGAACGACTGAATCGGATCATAAATTCGGTTATGGAGGCTGTCATACAATATTTTATGGCCCTAAGAAAGAATCAGATCAATAATTATGCCCTCACGCCACCCCGTGGCTCGTTTGAAATTTTGCCCGTATTGCCAAAGGGGGTAGTACACAAGCCGGAGGAAAAACTGAGTATGGGTTGAACCACTGAATCAGACCATAAATTCGGTCATGAAGACTGTCATACAATATTTTGTGACCCTAAGAAAGAATCGGATCGATAATTATGCCCTCACGCCAGCCCGTGGCCCGTTCGAAATTTTGTCAGTATTTCCAAAGGGGTAGTACACGAGCCGGAGGAAAAACTGAGTCTGGGTCGAACCGCTGAATCGTATCATAAATTCGTTCATGCAGACAGCCATACAATATTTTATGGCCCTAAGAAAGAATCGGATCAATAATTATGTCCTCACGCCACCTCGTGGCTCGTTCGAAATTTTGCCAGTATTGCTAAAGGGGGTAGTACACGAGCCGGTTGGCATAATTATAAAGTCACAGTAGCTCATAAGTGAATAATATAGAACATTAAGTACGTGATTATTCATCTAAATTAGTTGTTTGAAAATATAACTTATTAGCCCTAATCGAGGAGGTTGGCATAATTATAAAGTAACTTTTATATATTAAAAAGAGGATTGAATCATTCTCACAAACTTACTATTCCATTTACTATTTAATATTTTAATATTTTATTAATTATTTTAACATAAATCACTACTAGAGAATTTCATAAATAATAATAATGGTTTTTATTTCCTTAATTTTACTTTTTTTTTAACTAATTAAAATATTTAACAAACTATATTTTTAAACACTAAACTTTGACAAGAGTTAGCTTTACATGTTTTATTTGTTGGTTAAACGATTTTCTTAGACTTTGTTTTCATACTTTTTATAGTCCGTCTATACAATGACCGAAACGTTTTTTATGATATAAAAATATTCCATCGTCGCATGGTTTTATATCCGTGTTTCAAGGTTTAATACCTCACCTTTAAAATATTTTTTTTGGCTTACTAATTCATGCTTACGAATTTGTGTTGGCACCGCTGATACTAATCAAATTTGTGTTGGTTTGCAGTTGTAATGTGTCGGTTTTTTTGGTTCTACATATGATAATTTGTTGTATTTTGGCATTGTCGGGTTTATTTCTTTTGTTTAGTTTCGATGTCGTAACTTGATACAAACTGACTTCGCATCGAATTGCAACGAGTTTTTGGTTTAACATTTTTAGTTATGTTTTTTGATCAATTTTGTCACACCCCGACCAAAGGCGGCAGAACATACCGGGGTGCAACGATATTTAAAGCGACAATATTTAGCAAACTCATTTCATTTTACAACATCGAAAATGTCATATAACAATATTCATAAGTCAATACAACAACATATAACAAAATATAGCAAAATAAATACTGTTCATTTTTGCTAATATCCTAGAGGTATTTGTGACGTTTTCTTCAAGCTCCACAATCAACCTAAATGCAAACCTGTAACATTTCATAAAATAAAGTTTATCAACAAAAATGTTGGTAGGCAATTCAAAAGTTTGAACATATAAGTGTATAGTAAGAAAAGCCACAAAACTTGTTTAGTTTAGTCACTTGATTTAAACTTAACCGAAACACAACGCAGATGAACCATTTTATAGGAACCAAAATATCATTCGTGTTAAAGGAAAATAAATTTGGTTAAAGGATAATAACAATAATAATTTTGAATTGTGATTTATTTTTAATCTTTATTGTCTATGAGACTTGAACCCAAAAACCTCCTCTTTTCAAACGTAGTTATTTAAAGTTTTTGTCTTTGCCAATAAATCATCCCATTGGTATAATAATAGTAATAATAATAATAATAATAAAGAGGAAAGGTAGCAAGGATGAGAATCAAATCCACAGGATCTCCCGAGTCACCAACAACCTCTCACTTATGATAAAACCAAACCAAAGCACACCACTTGATCTCTTTCTTTGAATTTCATGAAACACAACACAACACAACCAACGTTATGCTTATGCTTATGCTCTAGCTTGCTTCAAAATGCTGCCCCTTTGCTCAACAACTGCTGCTTATTATTACCAACATCCCCAGGTATTATTATTAAAATTATTATTCAAGATTCTTTCTTTCAGTTTATAAAATTAGTGATTGCACCAGGTTTGTCTATATGGACACCGTCACACAGCAGCAAAGTGCATCATGGAAAACAACAAACTTCATCATTTCTTGAAACTTGCAGACATCAACCGGAGCAAGCCTTTGCATCTGCCAAACACATCATTTATTATTGCAACAAATGAACCACCAGAATACCTTTTGAAAACAGGTGAACAAGATAATGATGTTTTATTTGCTAGAATGAATGAATCCCTTAGTGCTCTAGTGTGTAACACAGACACTGCTATCACCAACACATTCAAAACACTACAACTTGCATCAAAGGGTCTTCATGATTCACTTGATGCGTCTCTTAACAACATGAAGCTCTCTTTTAGCACTACACTCTCAGGGTGGTTTAATAGCTCTAAGGGGGTCTCCAGCAAAGCAGGGGTTATCGCTGTCGATGGCTTGAGGCACGTGATCGTTGCGCTTGAGGAGCTCCTGGCACGAGGGGTGACGCTTGTCGTTTACGGTTATGCATCTGTCAAGGATACGCTCCCTCCAGACCTACAAAGCGTGTTAAATTATTCTGAAGATTATGTGTTGCGCCCATTCGGGACCGCTTTCCAACAGGTTTATATCGTCTTTGAAGGATTTGAGAAAAGTGTAGGCATTGATCCCACCGACCCGATTGTCCCGTTTGTAATTTTGCTTGGCACATCAACCACTTTATGGTATGGACTATGGAGTATGTTTTTTTCTTTGTTTCTTAACTGTATGTATCTAAGGTTGACATGATGAGCTTTGAACAGGGTTTCGTACTGGAGGTTGACATATGCTGGATACGCCGGAGACTTGTCCCCAAAGATAACATTGGACCTGCTCAACGGGAAAGAAGGCGTCGCGCTAATTGACGTCCGCCCTGAGGCAAGAGGCTGTAATCTTTTCTAGCCTTAATACTTATATTATTCTGAGTTATGATTTCTGACTCGTATCGGGACGTTTGAAGGAATCCCGATAAAGAGATGGAATTCCTGATCTACGAAGAGGAGCTCGGTTTCGATATGCTAGTGTGGCATTTCCTGAGGTTGGTGTAGTCGTTGTTGTTGTCGTCTTATTGATTAATTGACAAAACTCCAATTAGCATTTGATTTGGATTTTCAGGTTGATACCAACGTCAAAAAGGTACTTAAGAGTGGTAAAGATCTTGATGATGCCTTGATTACTGCTGCCATTCGGAACTTGAAAGTTGTTCAAGTATGTAACATTATTCTTTGTCAGAGGTTTAGATTCCTAGGGCCAGCATAGAAGAAATATGTTTCTTGTTCTATCACAAGTATCATAGATTAAAACTAATTATTTACTGTATAGGGAGGGTCCAAGGTAATAGTAATGGATAATGATGTTCGTGCTCTAAAGGAATCGCAAGAGCGCTACGGAAAGTTGGGGTTAAGGTAAGTAATATTGCTATACACTTTAATTATTGCTTTCATTGTTATACTCTATGTCAACCTTCACACACCATTGATTAGCAACAATAGCTGTAAATGCTGGCATGGTCAATTACACTTAGGTTGTTGAGATTTTGATATGTTATAACTAACTGGCTTTCAACATCATGTAAGTTAACAGAAAGTGTTGCAAATATCTAACTTATATCCAAAATTTAACATTCACATACTTGGTTGCACTTTACTTAATATTGATAGAATTCATTATTGATTTAACAAAAAAAAATGGAGGTGTATAAGTTACAAAATAATGACTAGAATGAAATACAAGTTCTAGATAAATCACGAATACTAAACAAGCGAACGACAAGTATAATAACAAAATATTACTAACTGATAATCATAGGCTAATACATTCATTCTTTCGGTGTTGCTACATGCTAGCTGGTTACTGTGATTCAAATATTACTAATTTACATAATTTTGAAATTGCAGAGACCATACTTAGTCCAAGGTGGCTACCGCTCTTGGGTGCAAGAGGGTTTGCGTGTTAAAGAGCCAAAACCTGAGACAACGTTTACTATACTCAACGAGGTCTTTTCTCTTTTCATCTTGTCTGTTATATATATGTTATTGCTTCAGCAAGTGATTAGAAATATAAGATGTGATGATGGTTTATAAAAAAGTTAAGTGGTGAATGTCAGGAAGCTGAGGCTATTCTAGAGGATGTAACCCTCCTGCAAGTTCTCGGGTATGGTGTGGTAAGGCTATCTATTTTAGAATATGCGTGTGTGGAGATTGTTATCATGGTATTTTAAGGCCAGTTTTGGTCTAATTTGTATGTATGTCTACAGGGTTTCCTAGCGGCTGCTTATGCATTGTTAGGTAAGTTACTGATTCTTTTCTTTCTGAATTATTATTATGGTTTTAAGCAAGAGGAGATGTATAAGTAATTAGTTAGTGATTCATTCTTTCTTCACGTACGGCTGTGGTTATTTCAGAGTGGGAGACAACACTGCAACTCATTGCTATTTTTGGTCTTAGTCAGGTACTCACTCTCTTTTACATTTGTTGTTTTAGCAATTGGCAACATACACCAGAATTATTATTGATGTTGTATGAGATTTCAGAGTATATATCGACGGGTGGCTTCTTACGAGAACTCTAATGATTTCAACAGAGATGTGAGGTAAGTAGTAAGTTATGTTATTTGGTTGCTAGCTTTGATTTTTAATTAGTAAGTAACAGTAAGTGGTGGTTGATCAGGCAACTTGTTGTGCCTGTTAAACTGGGAATATCGTGGGCAGCTGGAAAGTTGGAAACGAATCGCAATGGATTACCGACTTTGCCTTCGTCTGTAAATGTCCAGAGCAGGGTGTTGCAAGCTGCTGCCAAGCATGGGTCTCAGCCAGTTGAGGGTGAAGAAGTTAGTCCGAACGCAGAGAATCTCTCTGAAGCAGCATAGACACAGTATTATTATTATTATGTTTTGTATAGCTGCATAATAATAATAAGGGTTTTCTTTTTGTTCATTTATACCAACTACATTACTCTTTTTTCTGAAAAATGAATTAAAAAAAGGGAATGATGGATGCAGATGTTGTTCCTAAAACTAACTACAACCATTTGGCCTCAGTCCCGTGTCTTGTGTGAATTTATTTATAAATGAAGTTTCATTGCATTCTTTCTTTGGTCATGTTATATATATATATATATATATGACGAATGAAAGCAATTTGGTTGGTTCCACTCCAACTTAAGTTTTGAATCGATTATGGTGACATGAACGTGATTTATTATTAGGTATTTAATGGAAAATTTAGTTGGATTTGTAGTAGAAAAGTAAGTAATATAATATGTGAATTCAATCTCATAAACTTGATATGTGCATGACATGCATGTTATACAAAAATCAAAATTATTATTATTATTGATGGTCTGAAGCATACACTTACACACACACAAGAGAAGAGAAGAAAAGACAAGTAGAGAAAAAATGGCAGGATTATTCGAGAAGCAGGCAGAGGCATATTCCGATGCATGACCAACTTATCCCTCCCACTGGTACTCTATGTTAGCTCACCACACTTCTCATAACTCCCTTGCCTGGGATGTCGGAACCGGCAACGGTCAAGCTGCCATCGCTCTAGCCGAACATTACGACCAAGTGATCGCAACTGACGTCAGCCAGGCTCAACTGAAGCCCGCCAAGCCTCATCCGCGTGTTAAATACCTTCACACGCCTCTATCATTGTCAGACGATGAATTAGTTAAGTTAATAGGCGGTGAAAACTGTGTGGATCTAGTCACTGTTGCTCAAGCCGTACACTGGTTTGACTGTTGGATTAATTTCTATTCTGGGTCACAAGTCGGTGAACCGGGCCTAAGAGGTTTTAACAAGTCGGTTAAAGTCTAAGGGGTATTATGAAACATTCCATATGCTTGGTGGCCAAGTTCACCTTGTTGGCCAAGTTGACCTTGTTACCCAAGTTCACCTTGGTGGCCAAGTTGAGTGGTGACCACATATTATGCTTGGTGACCAAGTTGGGTTACTAGTATAAATAGATGTACAAAGTTAGTGTTAGATACACAGCACAACAACAAACACAACAATCACCACCATCACTACCAAAGTTATTGTAATCAGTTTTTTGAGTTATATTTTCTGGTTATAATATAAGTCGGTTATTTCTAAGTTGTGCGTTAATTATCGTTTATCATTCTTGAATTGGTATCAGAGCTCGGTTCAAGAACGCGATAATTAACGGCCAACAAATAAGGTGTCTCGATCGAACAAGTTGGTTTGATTTCCTGAAGAAGTTGTTATCGTGGTTGATCGAACAAGTTGGTTCGATCTCCCAAAGAAGTTGTTGTCATTGTCGATATGTTACTTTATTCAAACAAGTTGGGTTTGAGTAGCCATGGGTGACATGACTCCACCGCCGCCACCAAAGGGGAAAGAGAACGGGCCATCCTTCGTTCAATGTCCAATGTTAACTGCAACAAACTATACCGTCTGGGCTATGAGGATGAAAGTAGTCCTAAGAGTTCACAAAGTTTGGGACACTATCAACTCGGGTGTCCCCGATGAAGACAAAAATGACATGGCTATGGCCTTGTTGTTTCAATCCATACCTGAAACCTTGATCATGCAAATTGGAGATCAAGAAACTGCTAATGCCATGTGGGATTCGATTAAAACCCGACACTTAGGTGCCGAACGGGTTAGAGAAGCACGTCTCCAAACCTTGTCAATGGAATTTGACAATATGAAGATGAACGAGTCAGATTTTATGGATAACTTTGCGGGAAAGTTATCGAGCATTGCCTCGAAATCAGCGGCTCTCGGCGAAGTTATAGATGAAGCAAGGTTGGTAAAGAAGTTTCTCAAAAGTCTCCCAAGATCGAAGTATATTCAAATGGTTGCTTCGCTTGAGCAAATGTTGGATCTCAATAAAACGGGATTTGAAGATGTTGTAGGCTGACTCCGAGCCTATGAGGAGAGAATCCGAGAAGAAGAAATTCAATAGGGTGACCAAGGTAAACTTTTATTTGGTAAATATGATTCATCAAGTCATAGAAGTTTTGAATCTAATGGGGGACGAGGACAAGGAGGTCGAGGTCGAGGTCGAGGTCGAGGCCGCTTCAATGGCCAATACCGAACCCCTAGTACCGCACAAGGGTCATCAAGTCGGGGAAAAGTAAGGGTGAAGAAAGATCGGTCAAAGATTTTATGTTACCGATGTGACCAGTTTGGTCACTTTGCATCCGGTTGCCCGGACCGAGTTCAAAAGGGTCAAGAAGCAAACAAAACCAAAGCCCATGAAACTTTTGATGATGCGGCGTATATGCATCAAGTTGTGTTCTTAAATGAACAAAGCCTAATACCAAAGAAATACGAGACCGAGCGGGTCGAAGATGATGTATGGTATTTGGATAATGGGGAAAGTAATCATATGACGGGAAACCGGTCATATTTTTTAGAGTTAAACGAGAACATAACCGGGAGGGTTAAGTTCGGAGATAGGTCATTTGTTCAAATCAAGGGAAAAGGCTCAATTCTTTTCCAAGGAAAATCGGGTGACCAAGACTTGCTAACCGAGATTTATTATATTCGGAGTTAAAAAATAATATAATAAGTCTCGGTCAAGCAACGGAGTCCGGATGTAACATTCGGATGAAACACGATCTTCTGACCATGTACGATGAGAACGGGAAGTTACTCATGAAGGTTAAGAGATCCGAAAACCGACTCTACAAAATACAAATGGAAATTGGAGCTCCCGTGTGTTTGCAATCGAAGATTGAAGATGAACCATTTTATAGGAACCAAAATATCATTCGTGTTAAAGGAAAATAAATTTGGTTAAAGGATAATAACAATAATAATTTTGAATTGTGATTTATTTTTAATCTTTATTGTCTATGAGACTTGAACCCAAAAACCTCCTCTTTTCAAACGTAGTTATTTAAAGTTTTTGTCTTTGCCAATAAATCATCCCATTGGTATAATAATAGTAATAATAATAATAATAATAATAAAGAGGAAAGGTAGCAAGGATGAGAATCAAATCCACAGGATCTCCCGAGTCACCAACAACCTCTCACTTATGATAAAACCAAACCAAAGCACACCACTTGATCTCTTTCTTTGAATTTCATGAAACACAACACAACACAACCAACGTTATGCTTATGCTTATGCTCTAGCTTGCTTCAAAATGCTGCCCCTTTGCTCAACAACTGCTGCTTATTATTACCAACATCCCTAGGTATTATTATTAAAATTATTATTCAAGATTCTTTCTTTCAGTTTATAAAATTAGTGATTGCACCAGGTTTGTCTATATGGACACCGTCACACAGCAGCAAAGTGCATCATGGAAAACAACAAACTTCATCATTTCTTGAAACTTGCAGACATCAACCGGAGCAAGCCTTTGCATCTGCCAAACACATCATTTATTATTGCAACAAATGAACCACCAGAATACCTTTTGAAAACAGGTGAACAAGATAATGATGTTTTATTTGCTAGAATGAATGAATCCCTTAGTGCTCTAGTGTGTAACACAGACACTGCTATCACCAACACATTCAAAACACTACAACTTGCATCAAAGGGTCTTCATGATTCACTTGATGCGTCTCTTAACAACATGAAGCTCTCTTTTAGCACTACACTCTCAGGGTTGTTTAATAGCTCTAAAGGGGTCTCCAGCAAAGCAGGGGTTATCGCTGTCGATGGCTTGAGGCACGTGATCGTTGCGCTTGAGGAGCTCCTGGCACGAGGGGTGACGCTTGTCGTTTACGGTTATGCATCTGTCAAGGATACGCTCCCTCCAGACCTACAAAGCGTGTTAAATTCTTCTGAAGATTATGTGTTGCGCCCAGTCGGGACCGCTTTCCAACAGGTTTATATCGTCTTTGAAGGATTTGAGAAAAGTGTAGGCATTGATCCCACCGACCCGATTGTCCCGTTTGTAATTTTGCTTGGCACATCAACCACTTTATGGTATGGACTATGGAGTATGTTTTTTTCTTTGTTTCTTAACTGTATGTATCTAAGGTTGACATGATGAGCTTTGAACATGGTTTCGTACTGGAGGTTGACATATGCTGGATACGCCGGAGACTTGTCCCCAAAGATAACATTGGACCTGCTCAACGGGAAAGAAGGCGTCGCGCTAATTGACGTCCGCCCTGAGGCAAGAGGCTGTAATCTTTTCTAGCCTTAATACTTATATTATTCTGAGTTATGATTTCTGACTCGTATCGGGACGTTTGAAGGAATCCCGATAAAGAGATGGAATTCCTGATCTACGAAGAGGAGCTCGGTTTCGATATGCTAGTGTGGCATTTCCTGAGGTTGGTGTTGTCGTTGTTGTTGTCGTCTTATTGATTAATTGACAAAACTCCAATTAGCATTTGATTTGGATTTTCAGGTTGATACCAACGTCAAAAAGGTACTTAAGAGTGGTAAAGATCTTGATGATGCCTTGATTACTGCTGTCATTCGGAACTTGAAAGTTGTTCAAGTATGTAACATTATTCTTTGTCAGAGGTTTAGATTCCTAGGGCCAGCATAGAAGAAATATGTTTCTTGTTCTATCACAAGTATCATAGATTAAAACTAATTATTTACTGTATAGGGAGGGTCCAAGGTAATAGTAATGGATAATGATGTTCGCGCTCTAAAGGAATCGCAAGAGCGCTACGGAAAGTTGGGGTTAAGGTAAGTAATATTGCTATACACTTTAATTATTGCTTTCATTGTTATACTCTATGTCAACCTTCACACACCATTGATTAGCAACAATAGCTGTAAATACTGGCATGGTCAATTACACTTAGGTTGTTGAGATTCTGATATGTTATAACTAACTGGCTTTCAACATCATGTAAGTTAACAGAAAGTGTTGCAAATATCTAACTTATATCCAAAATTTAACATTCACATACTTGGTTGCACTTTACTTAATATTGATAGAATTCATTATTGATTTAACAAAAAAAATGGAGGTGTATAAGTTACAAAATAATGACTAGAATGAAATACAAGTTCTAGATAAATCACGAATACTAAACAAGCGAACGACAAGTATAATAACAAAATATTACTAACTGATAATCATAGGCTAATACATTCATTCTTTCGGTGTTGCTACACGCTAGCTGGTTACTGTGATTCAAATATTACTAATTTACATAATTTTGAAATTGCAGAGACCATACTTAGTTCAAGGTGGCTACCGCTCTTGGGTGCAAGAGGGTTTGCGTGTTAAAGAGCCAAAACCTGAGACAACGTTTACTATACTCAACGAGGTCTTTTCTCTTTTCATCTTGTCTGTTATATATATGTTATTGCTTCAGCAAGTGATTAGAAATATAAGATGTGATGATGGTTTATAAAAAAGTTAAGTGGTGAATGTCAGGAAGCTGAGGCTATTCTAGAGGATGTAACCCTCCTGCAAGTTCTCGGGTATGGTGTGGTAAGGCTATCTATTTTAGAATATGCGTGTGTGGAGATTGTTATCATGGTATTTTAAGGCCAGTTTTGGTCTAATTTGTATGTATGTCTACAGGGTTTCCTAGCGGCTGCTTATGCATTGTTAGGTAAGTTACTGATTCTTTTCTTTCTGAATTATTATTATGGTTTTAAGCAAGAGGAGATGTATAAGTAATTAGTTAGTGATTCATTCTTTCTTCACGTACGGCTGTGGTTATTTCAGAGTGGGAGACAACACTGCAACTCATTGCTATTTTTGGTCTTAGTCAGGTACTCACTCTCTTTTACATTTGTTGTTTTAGCAATTGGCAACATACACCAGAATTATTATTGATGTTGTATGAGATTTCAGAGTATATATCGACGGGTGGCTTCTTACGAGAACTCTAATGATTTCAACAGAGATGTGAGGTAAGTAGTAAGTTATGTTATTTGGTTGCTAGCTTTGATTTTTAATTAGTAAGTAACAGTAAGTGGTGGTTGATCAGGCAACTTGTTGTGCCTGTTAAACTGGGAATATCGTGGGCAGCTGGAAAGTTGGAAACGAATCGCAATGGATTACCGACTTTGCCTTCGTCTGTAAATGTCCAGAGCAGGGTGTTGCAAGCTGCTGCCAAGCATGGGTCTCAGCCAGTTGAGGGTGAAGAAGTTAGTCCGAACGCAGAGAATCTCTCTGAAGCAGCATAGACACGTACAGCCATTAGTATTATTATTATTATGTTTTGTATAGCTGCATAATAATAATAAGGGTTTTCTTTTTGTTCATTTATACCAACTACATTACTCTTTTTTCTGAAAAATGAATTAAAAAAAGGGAATGATGGATGCAGATCTTGTTCCTAAAACTAACTACAACCATTTGGCCTCAGTCCCGTGTCTTGTGTGAATTTATTTATAAATGAAGTTTCATTGCATTCTTTCTTTGGTCATGTTATATATATATATATATATATATATATATATATATATATGACGAATGAAAGCAATTTGGTTGGTTCCACTCCAACTTAAGTTTTGAATCGATTATGGTGACATGAACGTGATTTATTATTAGGTATTTAATGGAAACTTTAGTTGGATTTGTAGTAGAAAAGTAAGTAATATAATATGTGAATTCAATCTCATAAACTTGATATGTGCATGACATGCATGTTATACAAAAATCAAAATTATTATTATTATTGATGGTCTGAAGCATACACTTACACACACACAAGAGAAGAGAAGAAAAGACAAGTAGAGAAAAAATGGCAGGATTATTCGAGAAGCAGGCAGAGGCATATTCCGATGCATGACCAACTTATCCCTCCCACTGGTACTCTATGTTAGCTCACCACACTTCTCATAACTCCCTTGCCTGGGATGTCGGAACCGGCAACGGTCAAGCTGCCATCGCTCTAGCCGAACATTACGACCAAGTGCTCGCAACTGACGTCAGCCAGGCTCAACTGAAGCCCGCCAAGCCTCATCCGCGTGTTAAATACCTTCACACGCCTCTATCATTGTCAGACGATGAATTAGTTAAGTTAATAGGCGGTGAAAACTGTGTGGATCTAGTCACTGTTGCTCAAGCCGTACACTGGTTTGACTGTTGGATTAATTTCTATTCCGGGTCACAAGTCGGTGAACCGGGCCTAAGAGGTTTTAACAAGTCGGTTAAAGTCTAAGGGGTATTATGAAACATTCCATATGCTTGGTGGCCAAGTTCACCTTGTTGGCTAAGTTGACCTTGTTACCCAAGTTCACCTTGGTGGCCAAGTTGAGTGGTGATCACATATTATGCTTGGTGACCAAGTTGGGTTACTTGTATAAATAGATGTACAAAGTTAGTGTTAGATACACAGCACAACAACAAACACAACAATCACCACCATCACTACCAAAGTTATTGTAATCAGTTTTTTGAGTTATATTTTCTGGTTATAATATAAGTCGGTTATTTCTAAGTTGTGCGTTAATTATCGTTTATCATTCTTGAATTGGTATCAGAGCTCGGTTCAAGAACGCGATAATTAACGGCCAACAAATAAGGTGTCTCGATCGAACAAGTTGGTTTGATTTCCTGAAGAAGTTGTTATCGTGGTTGATCGAACAAGTTGGTTCGATCTCCCAAAGAAGTTGTTGTCATTGTCGATATGTTACTTTATTCAAACAAGTTGGGTTTGAGTAGCCATGGGTGACATGACTCCACCTCCGCCACCAAAGGGGAAAGAGAACGGGCCATCCTTCGTTCAATGTCCAATGTTAACTGCAACAAACTATACCGTCTGGGCTATGAGGATGAAAGTAGTCCTAAGAGTTCACAAAGTTTGGGACACTATCAACTCGGGTGTCCCCGATGAAGACAAAAATGACATGGCTATGGCCTTGTTGTTTCAATCCATACCTGAAACCTTGATCATGCAAATTGGAGATCAAGAAACTGCTAATGCCATGTGGGATTCGATTAAAACCCGACACTTAGGTGCCGAACGGGTTAGAGAAGCACGTCTCCAAACCTTGTCAATGGAATTTGACAATATGAAGATGAACGAGTCAGATTTTATAGATAACTTTGCGGGAAAGTTATCGAGCATTGCCTCGAAATCAGCGGCTCTCGGCGAAGTTATAGATGAAGCAAGGTTGGTAAAGAAGTTTCTCAAAAGTCTCCCAAGATCGAAGTATATTCAAATGGTTGCTTCGCTTGAGCAAATGTTGGATCTCAATAAAACGGGATTTGAAGATGTTGTAGGCCGACTCCGAGCCTATGAGGAGAGAATCCGAGAAGAAGAAATTCAATAGGGTGACCAAGGTAAACTTTTATTTGGTAAATATGATTCATCAAGTCATAGAAGTTTTGAATCTAATGGGGGACGAGGACGAGGAGGTCGAGGTCGAGGTCGAGGTCGAGGCCGCTTCAATGGCCAATACCGAACCCCTAGTACCGCACAAGGGTCATCAAGTCGGGGAAAAGTAAGGGTGAAGAAAGATCGGTCAAAGATTTTATGTTACCGATGTGACCAGTTTGGTCACTTTGCATCCGGTTGCCCGGACCGAGTTCAAAAGGGTCAAGAAGCAAACAAAACCAAAGCCCATGAAACTTTTGATGATGCGGCGTATATGCATCAAGTTGTGTTCTTAAATGAACAAAGCCTAATACTAAAGAAATACGAGACCGAGCGGGTCGAAGATGATGTATGGTATTTGGATAATGGGGAAAGTAATCATATGACGGGAAACCGGTCATATTTTTTAGAGTTAAACGAGAACATAACCGGGAGGGTTAAGTTCGGAGATAGGTCATTTGTTCAAATCAAGGGAAAAGGCTCAATTCTTTTCCAAGGAAAATCGGGTGACCAAGACTTGCTAACCGAGATTTATTATATTCGGAGTTAAAAAATAATATAATAAGTCTCGGTCAAGCAACGGAGTCCGGATGTAACATTCGGATGAAACACGATCTTCTGACCATGTACGATGAGAACGGGAGGTTACTCGTGAAGGTTAAGAGATCCGAAAACCGACTCTACAAAATACAAATGGAAATTGGAGCTCCCGTGTGTTTGCAATCGAAGATTGAAGATGATGCATGGAGTTGGCACGCAATACTTGGGCATATCAATTTCGAGTTAATGAAATCGATGGCTAAGAAGGATCTTGTACGAGGTTTACCACATGTTGAACACGAAAATCAGTTGTGTGAATCGTGTTTGGTGGGTAAACAAACGAGACGTTCGTTTCCGGCTACATCCTCGTTTAGAGCATCCCAACCTTTGCAGTTAGTTCATGGTAATTTGTGCGGTTCAATAACCCCATCCACTATCTCGGGTAATAGGTATGTCTTTGTTATTATAGACGATTACTCACGATATATGTGGATGTTTTTATTGAAAGAAAAAGGTGAAGCGTTTGAAAGTTTTAAGAGGTTTAAAGCTCTAATCGAGATGGAGGCGGGTTTACCAATGAAAACTCTTCGAACCGATAGGGGTGGAGAATTCACTTCACGTGATTTCAATCGGTTCTGCGATGAAAGTGGGATTATTCGGCATTTAACCGCCCCGTACACGCCGCAACAAAATGGCGTGGTAGAAAGGCGAAACAGAACTTTAATGGGGATGGTGCGGAGCATTCTAAAGGCAATGCAGGTACCGAATTATATGTGGGGAGAAGCGGTCCGACATTCAACCTTTTTAATCAATCGGGTCCCAACCCGGGCCTTGGTTGATCAAACTCCATATGAACGGTTCAAGAAAAAGAAACCGATTATTGAACACGTTCGAGTATTTGGGTGCATGGCGTATGCTAAAGTTGATAGTGTACATCTAAAGAAACTTGATGACAGGTCAAGACAGCTCGTTTATCTCGGGTCGGAGACGGGTTCAAAAGCATACCGTCTCTTCGATCCGAACACCCGGAAAATTATTGTTAGTCGGGACGTTGTGTTTGACGAAAACAAAGGGTGGAATTGGGTAAAGAAAGTCGAGAAGAATGACTACAAGCCGGGTATGTTTTCTATTGTTTGGGGGGTGCGATTGACAATGGAACTGGTCAAATCGAACCCACTATTGAAGAAATGTATGGAAGCAACCCGGGTAGCCCAAGCTCTGAACCTGCATCGTTGGTTCAACCCGAGTCCAACGACTCAGCCGAACCAAGTCATATCGGGCCTAATTCCTCAACCCGCTTTCAAGTTCAGTCGACGAGTAATGGGTCACAGGTCCATTTGGGTGAAAATGAGGCCCAAACGGGTCTAAGACGTTCAACCCGAGTCTCGGTTTTACCAAGAAGATTACAAGAAGATTATGTGTTACATATTGACTCTGACTATGAGCAATTGCTTCTTACAGCAAGTGGTGAACCGAGTAGCTATTTTGAGGCTAAGTCGAACCAAGAATGGGTTCGTGCTATGAATACCGAGATCGATTCGATAAATAAGAATGAAACATGGAAGTTAGTCGAACTTCCAAAGGGTGCAAAATGTATCGGGTTGAAGTGGGTGTTCAAAATCAAACGAAATGCGGATGGAACGATAAACAAGTGCAAAGCTCGGTTGGTTGCAAAGGGTTATGTGCAACAACCCGGGATTGACTTTGATGATGTTTTCGCTCCGATAGCCCGAATCGAGACCATTCGGCTACTAATTGCATTGGCAGCATCTAACGGGTGGGAAATCCACCATCTTGATGTAAAAACGGCATTTTTACATGGTGAATTGAAAGAAGTTGTATTCGTTTCACAACCCGAAGGATACGAGAAAAAAGGCGAGGAGGCAAAAGTTTACAAGTTGTCAAAGGCCTTGTACGGGTTAAGGCAAGCTCCCCGAGCTTGGAACACAAAGCTCGATAACATCCTACGAGACATGAAGTTTCAAAAATGTTCCAAGAAACAATCGGTTTACCGAAAGACGGATGGGAAACATTTTTTGATCGTAGACGTGTATATGGATGATTTATTTGTGACAGGTACAAGCTCGAGTATAATTTCCGATTTCAAAAAGGGTATGGCAACCAAGTTTGAGATGTCGGATCTCGGGAAGTTGACCTACTATCTCGGAATCGAAGTAGTCCAACAAGAGGACGGGATAGTAATTACACAAGAATGATATGCCAAAAGGATTCTAAAGGAGACCGGTATGCAAAACTGTAATCCGTCTCAAGTGCCAATGGATCATGGTGTGAAATACTCAAAAGCCGAGAATGAAGTCGAACTCGATGCAACCGAGTATCGAAAGGTAGTGGGTTGCTTACGGTATTTATTACACACTCGTCCGGATATGGCGTACTCCGTGGGTATTGTTAATCGATATATGCAAACCCCACGAGAATCTCATGGTATGGCAATACGACACCTATTGAGATACTTGAAGAAAACGATGAGTTACGGGATCAAGTACGGGAAAAACGGGTCTAAACGACTTGTAGGTTATAGTGATAATAGTCACAATATAGATGAGGATGATGGTAGAAGTACCACTGGCCACGTGTTTTATTACGGGCAATCTCCAATTACATGGTGCTCACAAAAGCAAGCGACAGTTGCACTCTCGTCGTGTGAAGCCGAGTACATGGCGGCTTCAGCAGCCGCATGTCAAGCTGTATGGCTCCGAGAGTTGTTAAGTGAGTTGACTGGAGAAGCATTGCAGAAAGTTATGTTGAAAGTTGATAACACGTCCGCAATAGCCCTTGTGAAAAATCCGCTTTTTCACAACCGAACAAAGCATATAAAGTCTCGCTTTCATTTTATCCGAGATTGCTACAACGACGGCGAGGTTGATGTTGAGCACATTAGCGGGAAAGAGCAACGAGCCGATATCCTCACTAAAGCACTCGCAAGAATCAAGTTCACGGAGATGCGCGAGTTACTTGGAGTTGAAGACCTTTCTAATCCGAATCAGAAATTAGGGGGGTGAATGTTGGATTAATTTTTATTCCGGGTCACAAGTCGGTGAACCGGGCCTAAGAGGTTTTAACAAGTCGGTTAAAGTCTAAGGGGTATTATGAAACATTCCATATGCTTGGTGGCCAAGTTCACCTTGTTGGCCAAGTTGACCTTGTTACCCAAGTTCACCTTGGTGGCCAAGTTGAGTGGTGACCACATATTATGCTTGGTGACCAAGTTGGGTTACTAGTATAAATAGATGTACAAAGTTAGTGTTAGATACACAGCACAACAACAAACACAACAATCACCACCATCACTACCAAAGTTATTGTAATCAGTTTTTTGAGTTATATTTTCTGGTTATAATATAAGTCGGTTATTTCTAAGTTGTGCGTTAATTATCGTTTATCATTCTTGATTGACCTCCCTAGATTCTACTCGGTAGTCAATCGCGTACTCCGAAAACCAGATGGTGTGCTGGCTGTTTGGGGGTACAATGAGTGGGTCATAACGCACAAAATTGATGCCGCACTTAAGCGTGCTCATGAGACTACAGTTCCTTACTGGAACCAAAGCATAACGTATTTAAATGATGGTTACCAGACGTTGCCTTTCCCGTATGACAGCATCCCCGGGTTGGGGTGTGAAGGTCAGCCGCTGAAGCTGGATATGCCGAAAGAAGTATCTTTTGAAGGGGTATTGGGCATGCTCGAGTCTTGGTCTGCGGTTGCGACTGCTAAGGAGAGAGGGGTTGATCTGCTGGGTGAAGACGTGATGAAAGAAGTCGAACGTGTTTGGGGCGGGTTCGAGGTGGTTAGGCATGCTGTGTACAAGGGCTTCATGCTTGCAGGCAGAGTCATAAGCTAGGTGGTATTGGTATTGTGTTTGTTTAAAGATATGATCTAGCTAGCTCCTTTGTTTTTGTTAGTAATCCACAATGAATGAAAACTCATAGTTTTAATTTAAGTTCATGTACACTCGATCTTTTGTTTGATAAAAAGTTAAAAGGTTATGTAATAATAATAATAATAAAAATAAGGGCCTACTATTAGTCTTAGGTATTAAATGGAAAATTCAGATGGATTTGTAGTAGAAAAGTAAGTATGGTTGAGAAAACACAAATACAATATATAGTAAGTGGTAACATATCGAGATTAGATTGGGTAAATGGGTGGAGTGGTCAGTATTAGTATTGATATTAATTAAAGCGTGGTAAATTGACCACCGTGAGTTTGTTTTGCTTTTGCCATGCCAGAATGGTCTGTGTAATTAATAATAATACAGTCATAACATACTGACAGACTGACCACTTATACGTACATACAATTGAACTGAATTCCGTCTGTGAATTGAATGGCGTCCGTGAATCTTCAATCTCATTTCCTTTCTTCTTCTTCTTCTTCTTCTTGTAATTCTAATTCTAATTCTAATTCTAATTCTAATAATAATAATACTCCCAAGCTTGTTCGGAACCCCAATTATTATTATTATTATTATTTCATCGCAGTACCTCCTCCTCATCGTCATCGGAGGCTGCTTTTAAAATCAAATACAACACCTAGACATAGACATAGATATGGATATGGAATTTGCTCAGCCACTACTAAATCTATCCATCAGGAGATGGAACAGCAACGTCCTCCGTTTGATGTTAATCTGGCCGTCATTCTCGCTGGATTTGCATTTGAAGCATATACTACTCCAACCACTGTCTGTATCTACCTCTACTACTAGTATCTATTATCTATACATGTATTTTTATTTGTTGTTTATATCTATGTATGTATGTATGCATGTGTAGGAAAATAATAATGCTAGAAAGAGCGAGGTGGATGCTGCTGGTTGTCAAACTCTCATTCTTTCAGAGTCAGTATTATTATGCATCCCTATCCCTATCCCTATCCCTATCAGTATAATCATATATATGCTATGCTCCTGCTGCTGCTGCTGCTGCTTTTCATTATTATTATTCATATGCTTCTTCTCTTCAGGTCATTTCTCCGTGAGATTTATGATGGACAGTTGTTTATAACCATTCACAAGGGCTACGATTTTCCTGCAATGGATCCATGGGTTGTTTACATTTATTTATACTTCACTTACTTTTCCCTTTATATATTTATTCCATATAATAAATTAATAATACCTGCTTTCTTTCAGGGAACAAGTGATCCTTATGTGGTACTCCAATTGAATACTCAGATTGTTAAAACCAATGTTAAATGGGGGTTTGTATCTATACCAAACTTAATCTTCTTTTTTCTAACTTCTAAACATAATCTATCTATCTATTCTGTTATTAGGACTAAGGAACCAACTTGGAATGAGGAACTCACACTCTACATCAAGCTTCCACCAACCAATACTCTGCACGTTGCCGCTTGGGATGCTAATCTTGTCGCCCCCCATAAAAGTATGGGTAATTCTAGTCTCAGTTTGGAATCATTATGTGATGGTAAATTCTTTTCCTTTATTTTTTCAACACTTTTAGCTTCACTCACGTAATCATTAATATTTCCACTCTTCGTCTTATGTACAACAGGAAATTCACACGAGGTCCTAGTTGAATTGGAGGAAATGGGAGGTGGCGGAAAAGTACAGCTGGAGGTACATTTTCATAAATGTATGTCATATCTCTATGTTTCTCATAAGCTTAACATATAACATTGTTCAGGTTAAATATAAGAGTTTTGATACAATTGAGGAAGAAAAGAACTGGTGGAGGTTACCATTTGTTGCAGAATTCCTTAGAAATAATGGTTTTGAATCTGCTTTAAGGAAAGTTATCGGGTCAGAACCTGTACAGGCACGTCAGTTTGTTGAGTATGCTTTTGGGCAGTTAAAGTCTATAAGCGATGCAAACATCAAACACGATGAGTCTTCAAATGATGACGAGCGAAGTACAGAGAATTCTAACTCCAAGTCAGACATAGAACAGACAGACCTTGACATTGTTCCAGAAGGTTTCCTAGACTCTGAAATCACACAATCAGACAAAGACTTTTGGAAGAATTTTGGCAATACCGTTAATCAGAATATTGTTAGCAAGCTTGGTCTTCCTGCTCCTGAAAAGATTAAATGGGAAGGATTTGATTTATTGAGCAAAATTGGAATTCACTCACAAACTGTTGCAGAAGAAGGTTATGTAGAATCCGGGCTTGCAACTCCAAGCAGCAAGAATACTGAAAGTTCAGCTATTAGCAATATTCAATCGTCATTATCTGATATTAAAAAGGCCACGCAGGACTTATTGAAACAAACTGATTCTATATTTGGAGCTTTGATGGTTTTGAATGCTACAGTTACTGAGCTGACCAAAGACGATGAAAAAAAGGATGAAGAGATTGGCCTGGATGATATACCAGTATTAGATGAGAAAAAAGCAGAGGAAATGAGAGCTCTGTTTTCAACAGCCGAGAGTGCAATGGAAACTTGGGCTATGTTAGCCACTGCACTGGGGCACCCGAGCTTTATTAAATCAGAATTTGAGAAAATATGTTTCTTGGATAACCCCGTCACCGATACACAGGTCAACTTAATTCTTATTTGCTAGTATGGTATGGTAAGATTTTTTTTTTCTAAGAAATGACTTGCAGGTGGCAATTTGGCGTGATTCTGCACGAAATAGATTGGTTGTTGCTTTCAGGGGAACAGAACAAGTAGGAGGTCAATTTCAGTTCATTTATTGAAAATTTATTTATATACTTAGAACTGTGATTTGGTGGATGATTTAGGTTAGATGGAAGGACCTGCGAACTGATTTAATGATGGTTCCAGCTGGGTAATTAAACCGCTTAAGAAATTGTGTTTTATGACTATTGTTTTCTTAGATTACTTGTTTTATTTTTTAGGCTAAATCCAGAAAGAATTGGTGGTGACTTTAAGGAAGAAGTTCAGGTATCCCATCTCCGATATATTTTTTTTTTTTTTGCTTACATTTGGTGTTCCAACAATATGCTCTTTTTACACCAAGATAATGTACTTTTTGTGTGTGTAAATGCATGGAGATGTTACGTTTCTCATAATAGGTTTATAATCAGGTGATGTTATTCTCAGGTTCACTAAGGGTTTTTAAGTGCATATGATTCAGTCAGGACGAGAATTTTGTCTCCCATTAAAACAGCTACTGGATATCAGTAAGTTGATATGAATTTGTGAATGATATCACTTCATTTTATATTTAAAAAAAAACTATATTGTGTGGTGACCATTTTTGCTTTCCATTGCATTATAAAAAAAGAGACTATTTTTATGGCAGAGAGGAGGATGCTGATCAGCAGGTGTCCAAATGGCATGTTTATGTGACAGGCCATAGTTTAGGTGGTGCACTGGCAACCTTGCTTGCTCTTGAATTAACTTCCAGTCAATTAGCAAAGTGAGTTTATACTAGCAAACCAATCGTTTCAGTATAATGGTACAAGAATTATTAATTGTAATATTTTTGCAGGCGTGGGGTTATTTCTGTAACTATGTACAATTTTGGATCTCCTAGAGTTGGTAACAAAAAGTTTGCTGAGGTTTATAATCAGGTAATTTCATGTCTATTGTTAATTAGGTTTATAATATGAAATTTAAGTGGAGATGAGATTCGATAACAATGAAATAAGAACAACAAAGAAATTGCTGCACAAAACATAAATAAAGTGATTAGACCCACCAAGATTAAAGTTGTATCGTATTTTTTTTAAGATAGAAATGACCGTAATAGAGTTGGATTTTATCATATTTTTTTCAGTATATATTATTATATTTTTTATTTCACTGGGTGACATGTCATAATTTGTGCTTGGCTTGCAGGGAGTTAAAGACAGCTGGCGAGTTGTAAATCACAGAGATATTATTCCTTCCGTCCCTCGTTTAATGGGTTATTGCCACGTGGCGCAACCTATATATCTAACTGCTAGAGATGTACATGAGGATGCCATGGTGAGTGCTTCTAACAAACGAAGCGAGTAAATATACAGTGGTTGGTCTAATTGTAGTAAGTATTTGTTGCAGGAAAATATAGAGCTCCTGGGAGATGGTTATGAAGGCGATGTTATTGGGGAATCCACTCCTGATGCTCTTGTAAATGAATTTGTAAGTTTTCTAGATCACGGTTATCATGATGCTGATAGAAGATGAACTAGATGGTAATTAGGACTTTAATTTTTTATTTTTATTATTATTATTTTTTTGTGTGTGGCAGATGAAAGGAGAGAAAGAACTGATTGAGAAAATATTAAACACTGAAATAAATATCTTCCGGGCAATTAGAGACGGGACTGCTCTTATGCAGCATATGGAAGATTTTTATTACGTGTCTTTGCTGGAGGTATATATGTGATGGATTAAAAAATACCTAATTTGTATTGTTTTTGTCTTTTGAAATTTTGGATTCAATTTTGTTTTTCACCACGTGAGGTCATGCTACCGAAATGTTAAGCAAACAAAATCTGTTAGCGGAGGTAGCTCGTCAGCTGCAGAAGCATAATAAATATGTCTGGAGATTGTTATTGTATTTGATTGCAAAATGTTCATTTGTAGATAACAATTGATGAACAAACAAATATGTATATATAACTGGATTGTAGGAAACATGTTTCTTTTCTCATAATGAAAATGAGAAGCACAAGTATTACTGTATGTATATTATGGACTTGCCTGGTTTGTTGTTGCTGTGAGTGATGATGCGCAAGCTTTGTCTTAATATGTCGAGCTCACGCTCCCTCCTCAAGCATTGCTGCTGTAGTGATGCTATATGCGCGTGTAAAAGTTGAATTGTTTCATCCTTTGCTTTCACCTGATCTCTCTTTAGCTCATCCTCTCTACAACATCCACACCCCCCTGGGTGTCATAAAATGCAATATTTAGTCAAGATTTTATATATGTTTCATGTATGTATGCATATTACATAATTACATACCAGGTTAGCTCAGCTTACCTTGATGTGCGATGAGTTGATCGAGTTCAGTCTTGATTGCAAGATACAATCTTTTCCACTTTTTGACAGCCTCGTCCCGTTCCATCATCTCTCTCTTTCTTGTTTTTTGTTTCTTGAGTTCCCTTTGCAGCCATCTCCTCTCCTGTTTCCACTCGGATTCTTTAAGTGCATGGACCATCAGTTCTTGGTCATGCACTTGGCTTTCGGTTTCTCGTAGGCGCATCATCTCATCCAACTTTTGCTGCAGAATCTTGGTTTTGTCTCTCAGCATCTTTACCTCAGCACACCTGTTGGTCTCACAGTACTTGGTTTGTGAAGCACCCATGATCTTGTTCAAATGTATGTATTTGAAATGGTGAAGATCTCATGATTTAAATAATAAGTGTAGAAATGGCATATTATGTCATAAATGCGTGTAGGCTCCTCCAAGAATCAGGAGCGGTTAATAAATTAATGAATACTCTTGTGACTTGTGAATTTGGTTATGAGAGGTCATGTTATGCATTACATTACAAAAAGTAATAATAAAACTATCAATTGTTTTTCTTTCTTTTTTTCTAAATAAAAAAAACACCACCCCTTACAATATTCATCAATTTGTCTCGTAACAAATCTAATTCACTTTTGGTTGTTTTGTCAGTTTGGTTTTTGGTTTCAGCTCGGTTTCGATTGTTTTTATTTTACCATTTGAGCTTGAAAATTTTAGTCTGAGAAAAAGGTTAGCTTAAACTAATGGTTTAGTTTGTTAATTATTAACTAAATGACTATTATATATATATTTGGCCAAAAGTATTTGAGTCAAAAAAATCTTATAATTAGTTACTCAAAAAATAAAAATAAAGAAATATATTCTTTTCACACTTATTTATGCGGTGAATACCGGCATATCAGCGTTTTGGATAAGTTAACCGTTCGACGCGCGGTTGTCAATAGGTTAACGTTCAGTTTCCTCTATGATGATTGTGCGGGTAGGACCGGCACTTTCATTTAGTGGGATGACCGAATTTCACCTATGACTGACCTGCGTGAAGGTTTGCCGTTTTTTGTGTTTATGCGGGTTTTGCCGCCTTCCACACGCAACGACTTCTTCACACTTATTTATGCGGTGAAGACCGGCATATCAGTGTTTTGGATAAGTTAACCGTTCGACGCGCGGTTGTCAAAAGGTTAACGTTCAGTTTCCTCTATGATGATTGTGCGGGTAGGACCGGCACTTTCATTTAGTGGGATGACCGAACTTCACCTATGACTGACCTGCGTAAAGGTTTGCCGTTTTTTGTGTTTATGCGGGTTTTGCCTCCTTCCACACGCAACGACTTACTTCCCCACTTATGTATGCGGTGAAGACCGGCATATCAGTGTGGAAAGTTCATAAGTATAAATGTAAGATTATCAGCGTCAATGTGATAAGGAGAATCATTTCCATTAGAAGTGGCTCTGGGCCTTTTCTTTACAAGTTTGGAATTGATCTACATGCAGACTGTGTAATTGAGCTCCCTTCCATGTTGTTGGGATGGGAGTGTCATCGAGCCGATATGCACCTGGTTCGGGATCTCGTTGTTTACGCAGTATGTAGTCTCCAACATTGAAGTTGCAGTTTCCTTCTTGTATTCCCCAACCGGGGTTCTACACGCATTGCCTGCTCAGCGTTCATTACGCCACGAGGTGTGCTAGCGTCCCATCTCTGACAAATGCTTCGACGATGTCCTTCAAGTCTAAGCATTCTTCGGTGTTGTGGCCTCTTGTCCTGTGGAAGTCACAGAATTTGCTCTGATCAGTGTTGTGACGCTCTCGGATAATTGGAGCCTTTGGCCATGGGAGCCTCTCGGTGTCAAATATTTCGGTGACGCTTTTGGTGAGTGGCGTCCATCTGGAGTTCCGGTTTGACGACCGCATGTTATCCTTTCCGCCTAACCGAGGGCGAGAGCCGGATGAGGTGTCAAAATTTACCCTTGACTCCCAAATGCCTAGCTTCCTCTTTTTGTTTAGTCGGGCGGTAAGGACATTGTTTTCTCTTGTTTTCTGGGTGTAGAGGTTTGTGCTCTGGGGAAGATCTCTACCCAGTTGCCTTTCCGTTTCCGCAAAGCATTTAGCTGCTGTCATGATGGCATCCCATGTGGATGGCATGCCATCTTTACCCGTTAAGGTGCGGATGAGCTCTGGGTCCTTCGCGCCCTGGATGAAAGCAGCGCGAACAAGATCTTCGCTAATACTGCCCAGACTTAGCTTCTTTGAATTGAAGCGCGTGATGAAGTCTAGTAAAGACTCATCTTCCTCTCGGATGCAGTTGAGGATTGTCCATTGTTCTTCAGTGTACTTCCTTTGTTGACTGAAGTGTTGGCTGAACTTCTGTTGGAAGTCTGTCCAATCGTAGATGTGGTGGTCCGGTAAACGGTCGAACCACGCTCTGGCTGCTCCAACCAGCGTCATCTGGAACATATAACACCACGTGGGTTCCGTCCAGTTGCTGACGGTTGCCCCCGCTATGAATCTGTTCAAATGATCGTCTGGGTCGGATATACCATCATAAGTGCCGATGTTGGGCATCTGCTTGGCACTCTTCGGGGCGATTGCTTCCGCAATGTCCCTTGCAAACTTGGACGTTCCCGCATTTGCAACAGTTGGTCTAAAAGCTTTGGAGAAGTCAGTGGGTTTCTACCCGCGTTTTTTGGTTTGAAAGTTTCTCCAAAATTCCTTCTCGGTTGGAAGTCCGTTTCCTTACGCTTCCCTTTCGCCCTATGGCGAGGGTTTGCGTAGGTGTCGGATTCCTCCGAATCATCGTCCAAGTACTCGCACTCATTGCTCATGTTGAGCTGTTGAGTGCTTCCGAATTCGTCAGCCTGTTGGAGTGAACGTAAGCGTTCATCCAACTCAGCTTGGAATTCCCTTTGACGTTTTTCCGCCCATACTTTAACTTGTTCAAGTGTTTGGCGGGGGGCCTCGTCTGTTGTCTTTCCACCTGGGTATCAATGAATCCCAGGGGAGGATTGTTTACTGCACTTGCCCCGGCTCGGGTAACCGGGGTAGTGTTCGTAAAATTTACTGCACTTGCCCCGGCTTGGGTAACCGGGGTAGCGTTCGTAAAATGTGTGTATTCGCCGGTGTTCCCCCCAGTAGCTGGGGTTGTGGTTACCGGGGTTTCTTGGTTACTCCCTGGCCTGGGGACCGGAGTAACGTTAACCATCTTTTCGGAGGTTTTGAAAAAACTGAGAGAATTAGTTCTAGCTTTTACCCACGGATGGCGCCAATGAAGAAACACTAATTGACCCCGGGCAGATTACGGATAATCTGGGGGTAAAATAGATGTTTCCCACAAGGGGTTAGGTCCGGCAAAGATGGTTCTTCTGATGACCTGCAAAACAGACACCGTGAGCTCGTCACTGAGAAGGGGGGGTACCTCCTTGTGATCACCCTCCGGCGTGAGAATCAGACTAGATTGCTCTTGAATATAAGTGTATATTAAGAGATTGCTAGAGCGGATATGATGGTATGAGATAAGATGATAATACCGTTCCAAGGTGTTGGAGTATTTATAGCCGAAGGTAGGTTTCCAAGAAGGTACAGCCGGCTGAATAGTATTCATGTTCTGCCAACTGTGGGCTACGCACATGCCATGCTGGTGGTTGGTGGGTAGGCAGCGGCTGATAGTGACCAGGCCGGCTGTGTACTATTCCTGTTCCACCAACTGCAGGCTATGCACGTCCTCCGACAGGTTGGTGAGTAGACAGCGGCTGATAGTGACATACAGTACAAGAGCGTGCTGCTCGTCATACTGTTGTCAGTGAGCTGTCGTATCTTTGGTCAGATCTTTTGTCCATACCTCGTCAGGTACAGTACAAAAGATCCTCCAGTATCGTACGGACTGGCCCATTTGGGCGGGAGTTTTCCCGGCTTTGTGCGGGAGTATTCCCGGCTTGCTCACTCCTTCTTCAGGTGACATTACTGAATTATTTAAGAGTTAAGTGCCTTGTGCGTGTAGCCTTGCTGCGCGGGTAGCCTTCCCTGATGGCTAGTATCCGTTGCTGCGGGAACAGGCGGAGTACGTCGACCATTGGGAGGCTTTTCCTGCGGGAACAGCTTGCGTACTGCGCGTAAGGACGTCACGTCTCTGAGCATGGTGGGTCCTGCGGATCCAGTTGGTTTCTGCGCAGACGTCTCTCTTCAAGGTGAGTCTTGCGAGTTTAGCCTTTGCGCATACGTCCCTGTTGAAGGTGAGTCTTGCGGGTTCAACTGCGCAGACGTCCCTCTTTGAGGTGAGTCTTGCGGGTCCAACTGGGCTCTGCTGGGCCTACCTCTTCATAAACCTTCGGGTTTTTGTTTTGGTTGCATATGATTTAATTAGAATGATGAATTGAGGGGGTACAGTAGAAAAAAGGACAAACGAATTAACGTTTGGCTTGTGCGTTATTCTTCCTTGGATCGATCTCCTTTGACGCTGAAAACAAACAAACAAACAATTGCAAATGCAAATGCTGCCTATGAGATCGATGAATAAATAATATTGGATTGGAATTGGAATTGGAATTGGAATTGGAATTGATTTGCCAGCCATGATACAAATTGTGAATTAGGCCGGGGTGGCTTTTTGTTTAGGGTTTTCATACCATGGTAAGATAGCTTGCTTTTAATTCAATCAACTCATCACCACTTGCATGCATGCATATATAAATCAATCAATCATTTATATTATATATGTATGTTGTTTCCATATATATATATATATGATCAATAATCATAATTAAATAACCTAGCTCCTAGCTAGCTAGCTAATTATTAAGTGTAATATATAAATTGATTCATTTTGATTAGGCTGGTGTCTCCAAAGTCGTTGGATCTCAAGTTTGGCTTGAAGATCCCGAGGTCCTTTGGATTGATGGTGAAGTATCCGAGATCAACGATCAACAACTCACTGTTCTATTATCAACAGGAAAACAATTTATTATTATTATTATTATTATTATTATTATTATTATTATTATTATTATTATAAGAATATATCATCTCATAATCATTTGTTGACAGGTAGTTATAAACGCATCGAGTGTGCATGCTAAAGATCCCGAGTTCCCTGAACTTGGAGTTGATGATATGACCAAGTTGGCTTATCTTCATGAGCCTGGGGTTTTACAAAATTTAAAATGTAGAAATGATCAAGATGAAATATACGTAAGTATATATATATACATACACATGCCTTTTAATACATACACCGGAAACTCATTCATCATTACTTGCATTGCAGACATACACCGGTAATATTTTAATCGCTGTCAACCCTTTCAAAAGATTGCC
Source organism: Bidens hawaiensis (assembly GCF_021521415.1). Lineage (NCBI taxonomy): Eukaryota > Viridiplantae > Streptophyta > Magnoliopsida > Asterales > Asteraceae > Bidens > Bidens hawaiensis. The sequence goes on from NW_027496103.1 coordinate 42,275, forward strand.
TCATTACTATTCTACTGAAGTCATGGCAAAATACAAAGGCGCAGCCCTTGGGGAACTCAGTCCACATCCTTATGCTATCGCACACGCTGCTTACAAGCAGATGGTCAATGAAGAAATAAGTCAATCCATTCTTGTTAGTGGAGAAAGTGGTGCTGGTAAAACGGAAAGCACAAAGAATCTTATGCAGTATCTTGCGTATATGGGCGGTGGCCCTTCATCTGAGGGCAAACGAAGTGTCGAACAGCAAGTTCTAGAAGTATATATACTATATATTGATGAAACTTGGTTACTTACTATTGACTAGTGATTTGTTTTTATTTTACAAATTCATTTCTATTTGGCAGTCTAATCCGGTTCTTGAAGCATTTGGCAATGCAAAGACTGTCAGAAACAATAATTCAAGGTACCAGAGAATATATAATTAATGATTCTTCTTTTAAGTTGATTAACTTTTTTTTAAAGAAATATATATAAAAAATGTGGCTTTGTGACAGTCGTTTTGGTAAGTTTGTCGAGATCCAATTTAATGAAAAAGGAAGAATCTCTGGTGCTGCTATAAGAACTTATTTGCTTGAAAGATCACGCGTCTGTCAATTTTCTGACCCTGAGAGAAATTATCATTGTTTTTACATGCTATGTGCTGCACCACCTGAGGAGTCTGAAAAGTACAAAGTTGGAAATCCAAGAAAGTTTCATTACCTTAATCAATCAAACTTTTTTGAACTGAGCGGCGTAGACGAGTCTCAGGAGTATCTTGCTACAAAGAAAGCTATGGAAGTTGTTGGAATCAGCTCTGATGAACAGGACGCTATATTTCGTGTTGTTGCTGCGATTCTTCACTTAGGTAACATTGAATTCACTAAAGGGAGTGAACCAGATTCCTCTCAACCCAAAGACTGCAGCTGAGCTTTTCATGTAATTAATTATTTATTTATTCATAATAAATAGCATGTTTTATGAATCAGCAGCTGGTTGATGCAACTACTTATGTTACTTTAGGTGCGATAAGACCGCTCTTGAAGATTCTTTTTGCACACGTGTGATTGTAACTCGTGGCGAAAGCATCAAAAAGTGCCTTGATCCAGCTGCTGCAGCTATCTGTAGAGATGCATTTGCTAAAATAGTTTATTTACAAATATTTGACTGGTAGGTTATTAATATTAATATATATTCTGTGTTATTAAATTCATGTGTTTCTGAATCACTGTTCAACGACTGATCCAGGCTTGTGAGCAAAATTAATAAAACCATCGGTCAAGATGCCGACTCAAAATTCTTCATTGGGGTTCTGGATATTTATGGATTTGAAAGTTTTAAGACAAACAGGTGCTTAACTGGTACGCCTTTGGTTTCATCATTTAGACTAGGGTTATTTCATTGCTGTTGCCTATTATTCTTGTTTAACATAAATTATTCAAATCGGCCCGTTGCAGTTTCGAGCAGTTTTGCATTAATCTTACTAAGGAGAAACTGCAGCAACATTTTAATCAGGTCTGTGAAATTTTATCCATCAGTACAGATGTAATTATTTGATCAAACAATACATGCTTATATTATAATATCTTTGCCAGCATGTTTTTAAGATGGAGCAAGAAGAGTATACTAAGGAGGAAATAGACTGGAGTTACATAGAGTTTGAAGATAATCCAGATATTTTAGATCTCATTGAAAAGGTCTCTAATATTTATTTTCTGTATTTTGCTTTCGTTTATCGTGCTTCAAATTTTTACACGGTTTTTTTTACTTCAGAAACCTGGGGGGATCCTTGCTCTTTTGGATGAGGCTTGGTATGTGAAAAATAACTACTTTCGTCTCTTTTTCTTATATAATCAATGTATCAATGTTTGGGATTTTTTTTTTTTTTTTTGCATAAAGTATTTAATATTAGTTATAATTCTGTGCACATATATGTCTTTGCCTCTACTCTGAAGAAAATAATGATGAAATTTGAATATTATGCAGCATGTTTCCAAGATCTACACATGAAACATTTGCAGAAAAGCTCTACCAAACATTCACTAATCATAAACGGTTTAATAAACCGAAGCTGGCGAAAACAGATTTCACTATTTGTCACTATGCCGGTGATGTATGCAGTTCTAATTTCTTAAATTCTACATATGTTCATTGCAAGTTGATAAATCTACGTACACTAAATGATTTCAGGTGACTTATCAAAGCGAGTTTTTTTTGGACAAGAACAAGGACTATGTTGTTGCAGAGCATCAAGCACTCTTAAACGCTTCAAAATGCTCATTTGTATCGAACCTATTCCCACCCGTGGCTGAAGAAACTAAATCATCAAAGTTTTCATCAATAGGTTCTAAATTCAAGGTTTAATTGTTTTCTTTTTTTATAATTTGTTGTTCTAATCCACCCAATGCCAGCTGTAACTCATGCATGTCGTCTTGGCAGCAACAACTGCAATCTTTGCTTGAGACACTCAGTCATACAGAACCGCATTATGTCCGTTGTGTCAAACCTAACAATCTTCTGAAACCTGATATATTTGAGAATCAAAATATATTGCAACAACTTCGGTGTGGGGTACGTTGAATAATTTCATTATGAAGATAGTTTTCAAATAATATTAATTCATATTATTTTCAGGGAGTTATGGAGGCAATCAGAATCAGTTGTGCTGGTTTTCCTACCCGTAAACCGTTCCGTGATTTTATAGAGCGGTTCAAAATCCTTGCTCCTGACGCTGTCAAGAAATGGTAATTGTGTTAACTGTAAAGTAGTTGATAATATAATATATGTTGATTTTCAGTTTCATTCTCATTTTCAACTGTAGTGATGTTGAAATCAAGTGTTCAGTGATTCTATTAGAGAAAGCAAACCTTAAAGGTTATCAGGTACTTTTTCAACACCACCATAATAATAATAATAATAATAATAATAAACCCTGATTAGGACAAGTTAACTAATAAAATTAACTGTTACAGATTGGTAAAACAAAAATTTTTCTGAGATCCGGTCAAATGGCAGAACTAGATGCTTGCAGAGCTGAGATTTTAGGGAAATCAGCAATCAAAATTCAAGCAAAATATCTCTCATATGCTGCTAAGAAGAAATACGTCTTGTTACGCACTTCAGCAATACCAATACAAACTATTATCAGAGGTATATATGTATATATATTGTATCCTTTATAATAGTTACAGGAAATTAAAACCTATGGATGCAGGACAAGTGGCGCGTAGTTGGTATGAGCGCCGAAGGAGAGAAGTGGCATGTCTGTTTATCCAAAAATGTGCACGCATGTATATAGTGATGAAAGGTTACAGGGCCTTATATTGTTCGGTAATTAGACTCCAGGCCAATATTCGTGGGATGGCTGCATCTAATTTGCATCTTCAACAAATGCAAAATGATGCTGCAGTTGCTTTGCAAGTATGTGTGGCTCTCTTTTACAAGTGCCAATTATTATTATTATTATTATTATTATTATTATTATTATTATTATTATTATTATTATTATTATTATTATTATTATTATTATTATTTTTAAAACTGATATTTCTTCTTGTAGACTCAATGCCGACATGATTTGGCACGGAATTATTTTTTAAAGGCAAGGGAAGCAGCAATACTCACTCAGACTGTTTGCAGAAGGGATTTAGCACTCGGGAAACTAACAAATCTTAGATTGGTGACTATATCTTGAACATAATAATCTTTTACTCGGCTTAATATATTATAATGCCGACCATATCCAATTTTATAATGCAGGCTGCAAAGTCAACAGGCAAACTGGAAGAACAAATAAAAGACTTGACCAGCCAATTGGAAGCTAAAGACGAGGAAATTGCAAAATTACGGACATTTTTGAAAGAAATTACAGAATATTCAGTAAAGGAAGAAGGGGCAAAGGACATACCAACTGGTCAACTTCCTAAACCTGAAGAGATACCTGTTACCGGAAACGAGACAATCGATAAACTTACAGCTGAAAATGTCAAACTCAAGGTAGTTGAAATAAACATCAATGTTATTTCATGAGTGATCAAATCATTCCTTTTTGGAACACTTGCAGTATGCAGTTAACTCGCTTCAGTGGAAATTCGACGAGGCACAAAAACTGTGTGAAGAGCGGTCACAGCAGGCTAGGGATGCAGAGTCAATGGTAATTGAGTTGAAGACCTCAATGCAAAGGTTACACCAATGTTAGATTGACTTTTTTATTTTATTATATTTTTTTACTTACCATGATATTCAAGGGTAAACTAGTAATTTTGTTCCTTGGTTATGTAGCCTTCAAGAAAAACTTGCTGATATTGAATCTGAGGAACAGTTTCTGCGCCAGCAAGTGATGATGCATCCTAGTCACACGCCAACTAAGGTTAGTTAACATGCCACATTACATATATATATACTTGTGACTTAATTTGAAAGAAAATATGTCATATTCAATTTCAGGATCAACAAAATGGGCAGCTTGGAAGTCCAGATGTAAAGACATTAGATGGCAGCATGAAGCTTTCTGGCACCAATAAGCAGAATGTAAACATCAACTTATACTAATAATTATGATGATGATATGATTTTTTTTTCAATTTATATGTGATGTGATGCTACAGGAGAATGCTGACGCCCTTCTGGTAGCTATTAAACATGATCTTGGGTTCAGTAAAGGAAAACCGGTTGCTACATATCATCATCATCATCATCATCATCATCGTACTCAGTATATCCCACCAATAGCAAAGCTATGGTAGGGTCTGAGGAGGGTAAGATGTAGACAGCCTTACCTCTACCCCATAAGGATAGAGAGGCTGCTTCCGGTGAGACCCCCGGCTCGATAGTAGTTTTGCATCAAGCCTTGGACATAAGGCACATAGCACTCAATCATCGGGACACCGGCTGATCGGTGCATGTACCCTTGTCTTTCGGCTATCAACGCCACTACATGATGCCTGATTAACCGTCCGTCACTTTTAACGTTATTTTCACGAGATTAGTAAAATAACGTCAAAATTAGTGCAATTTCACTTTTGCCCACCCCGAGGGTTCACACATATATACATCAAATGTGCGCACCGCAAGCAGGGCTTCCTGTTGCTACATATATTATATACAAAAGCCTTTTACAATGGAAATATTTTGAAGCTGAAAAAACGAGTGTATTTGATCGTCTTATTCAGGTGATCAGTTCTTCAATAGAGGTATGTTAATTATATCCAAACAAGTGTTATATAGATATATTTGTGTGTATACGGACACGTAACATTCAGACAATGTTTTCCAGAAAGAGAATGATAATAAGCATATGGCTTATTGGCTCTCTACCACATCCACATTGCTATTTTTGATTCAGAAGAGTTTAACCGCAGCAGGTCATAAATCACCAAAACCGTCATTATTTGAAAGGATGACACAGGTAAATATGGTTACTTTCTTTCATTTCATGCATGTTTTAGATATATATATATATATATATATATATATATATATATATATATATATAAAAAATATCATGATTTGAATTGCAGGGATTTAGTAAATCATCTAAGGACTTGGTACAACATGTGGAGGGCAAGTACCCAGCTTTGCTTTTTAAGCAACAATTAACGGCTTACGTTGAAAAAATCTTTGCAATTCTCCGTCACAATCTTAAGAAGGACGTATCATCACTTCTCTCTTATTGTATTCAGGTGTGTTTATGCGACTTCAAAAGCCTGTACTTTCCTTGTTATTTTAGATCAATCACAAATAGCATCTTAATCTAAACGAGATATGGGTTGCTTGCTTTAAACATCCTTTTATCAAATAATAAATAATAGTGTGTTCAACCAAATAGCGTCTTAAATTAATCTAAACGAGATAATAGCTTTCTTATGAAGTCTAGTCCTAATAACAGGCAAAACAAGGCACTAATTTATATTATCCCAACGGTTCAGGCAGCTAGAACATCACAAGATCACCCGCCTCCACCTACGCACTGGGGAATTGTCATTGAATGCCTAAATGGCACGCTCGCTACATTGAAGGAAAACTATGTATGCATTATGTTATTATGCAAAAGTAACATGTCGGTCTGTCCATTCATACGCTGACCGACCTAATTAATTACTTACTTACTTCAGGTACCATCACTTCTGATTCAAAAGATAATCATTGAAGCCTTCTCGAACATCAATGCACAGATTTTTAACAGGTATGCATGCAGGCAGCCTTCTTTTATGTTGCATGTCCCATTCATTCATATTTTCTCTCGTTTATACACACAGCTTTCTTTTGTACCAAGAATGTTGCACGTACAGAAACGGGGAATATGTGCAAGCAGGGTTAGTTGAGCTAGAGCATTGGTGCGGTCGGACCTCAAGTGAGGTAGGTAATTAATAACCTCAAATAATATTAATTAATTGGTGTTGGTAGGTCTAACCATTTAATTAAATCAGTATGTAGGCTCATCGCTAGATGAACTTCAACACACGAGGCAAGCAGTTGGATTTCTGGTATGCTTCTAAAGCCAAGTGTTTATTTAACGCTGTGAGTTTGACCTAACGTCTTTGCGTTTTGTGCAGGTTATACAGCAGAAACCTAAAATTGGCTATGATGAACTCACAACCAAGCTATGTCCTGTAAGTCTCTCTGCATGCAATTTGGAGAATCCGGTAAAATAATAAAGTAAACTTTACATTAACGTATTTCTGTTTTGATTAGGTTCTAGGTGTTCATCAGCATTACAGACTCTGCACGCTCTACACGGATGATCACGGTACAGGAAGTGTAACCCCAGAAGTAAGAAACTAATAAGCATAGTTAGTTGCTTTTAGTTTGATTCAAAGTTCCACCAATAATCTCAGTTTGAAACAAACAGGTTATATCCAAGCTCAAAGTCTTTGCTGATAATGAGAAAAGCTCTTATTTGCTGGTTGGTAACTGTAGGTATGTATATGATAAACATACATAGTTATTTTTGTAAGAATAGAAAACAAGCACAAGGTGATTATTATTAATATTAATATTATTATTATTATGTTTGCAGTGTTCCTTTCTCGACAGATGAGATTACTCAGTGTTTCAATGAGAAGGATTTTGCAGATGTAAAACCAAAAGGTCCACTGCTTGAAAATCCAGCTTTCCATTTTTTATTGGAGTAGGCCCAACACTTTTGTTTTTTTGTTTTTTTAATATATTTATAGGTTCAGCTAGGTTACTACTTGTTGCCTTTAGTGTAATGTTAGGGTTAGATATGTGTAGGGTATGTAACGGGAGATGTATTTTGTACAAAAGAAAGGAAAGTTTAGCACACTTAATTAATTGCTACTTTTGGACAACATACATACAACGGATTTCTTTTATAATAACTAGCTATTAAGAGAAAGAAGAGGCCAACTATATTTGTTTGTTTTAACTAAGAGGCTAGGATTACATGGAGACTCAATCATTTGTTCGAAAGGATCCGATCAATCTCACCGTTGTCATTATACAATGACACAAGTTCCTTCGCATATGATGGCATGTGTCTGTCAGCTCTGTTATTATTAAATCAAACGTAACATGTTACGAATTTCATTTACTAAGTTTTAAGACAGTAAATAAAAGAATACCTTTCTTTTCCCCATGTGCGATTCACATATAGATAGTTTCTGATGGTATGGTAATCCAATGAATAGCGCGCAAATTCCAGACCTTTTGGCCCAATCTGATAGGAAACGAAACCAAACTTAGTATAATTCTTATTATTACTGTCAATGTATAATAACAACTCTTACTAGATTTAGTATAAACGCAATAATGTTGCCGATCAACTTTGGAGCAGGCTGAGCAGGGCCCTTTCCTGAAAATATACAAACAAATATTTACAAATTTATAACAATAAGAGAAAAAAAAAGAAAAGAAAAAGAGAGATACCAAGCTTAGCATTATCATCTGCCTTGACAGTTTCCATAACAAAAGGACGCCTCTCTCCCTGAAGTAAATAACTCTCCGGTTATCAAAATATGATATAAAAACAAGAAAGAGATTAGAGCTATACTCCAGATATTGTAGGCGTAATCTCTAATAGACTTTTCACCAAATTCAACATTTCTCTCCCGCGTTCATTTCTAGTCATTAAAAAGAGAAAAAAAAAATTAAACATGACAACACGGGTACAACATTATTTATAAAAAGGTTCTTTAACTCACCTCACTGTCACATATTGTGGATGTTGTGTCATGCTCACTCCAGAATATTTGGGAACCCCCATGTATCCCACCACCAAATCCTGAACAAAATCAAATCTCAACTACAACATCCATGCCCACTTGGGAAAAGAAAAGAAAAAAAAAAGAAATTAACTTACAGCCAACCCGTTTGTGTAGTCAAAACAGCTGCAGCCAACAAACATAAAAGATACATCAGATCTTTACTCTGTTTAAGAGCTCAAGAAATTTGTACAACAATTACCTGTAGCAGGATGGCGCTATAACGTCAACTAAATCATTTGCTGGCAGAGAGAAATATGGAACCTGTGTTTACTTCAATTTAACGGTGTCATGACAGCAAAATGTTAATGACACTAACACATGACAAGATTTACCTCTTCTATATGACCATCCAGATGCTTCAAATGGACCTATTAAACATGAAACAACATAACCATAAGTCCATAATATAATACAAGAAAGAAAGCAAGAATATTTGTCCAGTTTCAAATACCTTGTAATCTTGCATAAACTCATAGTGAACAACTGTTTCTGGGTCTTTGCTAGCAGCTTTTAGAAACTTATCTAACCCGTCTCGTGTTCCGTTGTCCACTATGAAGCCCAAAATTTAGGAGTCGCTTTTAAATTAAACGCAAATGGAAAGCAACTGATATTGTATCACCAATCCATGTAACAATGAGTACTAAATAGAAGGTTACCACAATTAGTCCCTAAGACATAGAGTTTGTCCAAGTTCAAATACTGCTCAACTGATCTTAGTGCTGCATATATGAAGAAACTAGTCTGCATTATAACAATGAAGAAATGAAACTAATAATAGTAATAGATGGCATACCTTGTACTTGGCATCCGACGCCACAGAAGAGTAGGCGTTTTACACCTGCAGCCTGTTTTAGCAGTCAGTGTTGTAAAAATGGAAAACCTAGGATGATGATTGATGTTAATTAGGTAAGTATGTACCTCAACTAAAGCAAGTGTATTAAGGTTAGGAGACAATGTGGGCTTAACACCTTTGGCTGCTAAAACTTCCTCGGGGGTCCTGGCCAAAACAGGTCTAGGGGAGAGTCGATCATCTGGATCACTGCAAAGCGTAAAACAATAATAATAATAATAATTAAAAAGGAAGCATATGTATAGTAATAGTAATAGGGTCGACTGATTGGAGGGTACCTTTGAACACAAACAACGGCTTCAACCATGCCTGATTTTAACATTTCAATAGCAATAGTTGTGACAATCCCAGTCCATTGAGCTCCTAAACAAATAGAACAAGAAGATTTCAGAAAATGAAAGTAAGTTTTGTTTTGTTTTGTTAGTAATGGTACCTTGAAGAGGGTTAATCTTGCGAGCATAGAGAAGGTCCTCGTGGACCCCGAAGTATGTTTCATCTAAAGAATCAGGGTTTCGGCCTCTACCATGAACCACTTGTTCTAGACCCTGAGAACATGAACATGAGATGGATAGGATTGATTGATGGATTGTTAAATAATAATAATAATAATAATAATACAGTGAGTGAGTGAGTGAATGAGTGACTTGAATCCTGGACATTCCGTCTCCTAAGAAAGCACAGGCATTGTTGGCATGAGCAATGTAGTAACTATCACACAGACCACACTTACTGCAATCACAACACTTACTTAACTAACACACTTAATAATAATAATAATAATTAATATTAGAAAGTGTGTGAGTGAGTTGCCTGCCTGCAGTGGTCTTTAGCTGGATAGGTGGCTCCAGGAGGTATTGCTTTGGAGCGCTGCCGCCAATCCTCTCTCAATTGCTTCTTCTTCACAACATTTGCATCTATTGATTATTATAATAATAATAATAATAATAATATGAATTAGTTAATTAATTAGGTTAAACACCAACAGCAAGAAGAAGAAGAATAACAGCAGCAGAACCTTTAGATGAAGAAGAAGAAGAAGAAGAAGAAGCAGAAACAACATTAAGATTAAGAAGAACGGATGATGATTGGAACAAGGCACCCATGGCACCCAACTAAACAAACTATTATTCATTCATTCATTCATTCATTCATTCATTTTCCGCCACATAATATATATATATATATATATATATATATATATATATTCTTCACCCTAGACGACGTCGTATCGTATCTCTGCTAATGCTGCTTGTACTACCAGCAATAGACTAGACTTATAGTAATTAAGTAATAAGTGTCACTTATTATAATACTAACTTACTCTTTCAATCGTTACTGCCTCACCCCGACTCTTATTACTTTACTAATAACTTCTTAAATCCCAGGCCCCATGATTGGCTGAAAAACTTTGATTATTATACCATGCATTTTTTATATATACTTTCAACTCAACTTAAACTTAAATAATAATCCTTAGATATATATTTATTTATACAAACCAAATCAAAAGAAACAAGTACAACTTTTGTGTTGCTTAAGGTAGAAACTTAGTTGCATAAATATTTTAAATATCAAGGAACTCACGTCATACGGCTCTTAAATGTTATCACGTGGATGTAAACTATTTTTGTCGGGATATTTACAATTCTCGAAGAATTGTTTATTGTTCTTTTGTACCAAAATGTCATTTTAAAGCATTTGGACATTTGGAACTTCTTAATGACGGATTTTCTATAGGAAAAGAATATTTTTGAAATCTTCCTTTTTCATTAAAGATTTTAGTGTGTTTAGTTCTAGCTTTTGAAGTTTAACTTCCGAAGATATCCTTAATGATCTTTGCGGCAATAGCCTCTAGGTTTTCGTTAGTAGATAATTTTTCTACCTTATTGATTAGCTCTTTAATTAGATAGAAACTTAGTTGCATAAATATTTTAAATTTCAAGGGGTATTCATGACTTTTCACTCACACTCTTACATAATCCTCCCCCCCTTCCCCCCCCCCCCCCCAAAAAAAAAAAAATCTTTAATCAACTTTTGTTATTTTTAAAATAGTTACACATTACTTGTTATTCAAAACCAACTACTCATACGACTTTTTAATGACCATAACCTTTTCACATACTAATAATTTAAAAAAAAATAATTACACCATAAAAATAAGCATTTTATTTCTTTTAAATTGAGTATAATTTGTTTTAAATTATAAAATGTTAATATGTTATGTGATTTTACTTAGTTGGTCGATACCTGACATGTAATTACCATAAAATGACCGATTGATATTGGGCCAGGTATGAGACACGATTTTACTAGATATGCGTGACTAGAATTACCAATATTCACGATTTTACTAGATATTATGCTTGTTGGTTGTTGTCCCACTCAAAACTTGACCCTGGTCTAGTTGACGAGCCCATTCATCATATACACATACACCACACAAAAGACAAGTCTATCAGGTAAACTTTCTTGAATCTATCAAGCAATGACTTTTTATTAAATTTATTAATAATAATAGTTGTAATTTATAAAGTAAACTTTGTGTGTGAATAAGTTATAAATGTAAAATGCGGCCACTTATATCAACCAAGCACACTTAATTAACCGTAAAATCCCTTCTCTCATCCGCAATCATTGTTTTCAAAATGTGTTAGTGAGTGATATTAGAAGTTAGATATTACTTAGGAACTCAACAACTCTCTTGACCACGACCAAATAGGATTTGCATAAAATATTAAGATAAAGTATTACAACAGATGTGTTACTTGATTGCAATAAGATAGTCTCTCGATGAAAACATTATCTTATATGTCTGATAATCTTGAATTTCATGATTGTGTGTTTCTTGTGAAACCAAATGATTACCCCATTATCTAGATTGATTAAAGCCCATTAAGAATGAGATGAAAAGATTGTTCATTAAGATTTAGATGAGATATTTGCCATATGTGTCTCCATGTCCCCATCAAAATACAAAATTCAAGCAACAAGACAACAAACACACACTTATAAAAAGCTTGCAAATGGATTTTCGATATGTGGTGATAGAAACAAGTGGGAATGAAAAGGTAACAAACACCATATTGTGTATTATTATTAGTATATATGATATTATTTCAAGATCAAAAAAGGAATTAGGTGATGGTACTTGGATCATATCTAATAATTAAATAGTTTATCAATATGTTGGCCAACTTGTTAAAGTGCTTTGCATTTACAATTTTATATTCATTCCCACTCCAAACCTTTTTAAGTGTATTGTAATTATATCATGGTTTACAAACTTTACGGCTTCATATATAAACAAACGTTTTTTTAAGATTGCTTGGTTGATTCAATATATTTTGATTTCATTTCATGTTAATACGAGACATGCATGTCCTCCTAAAATATTACACCAGAAAACACTCTCTTTTTGTTCTAACTTCACCCACTTATAAAAATCATATATTTGATTACTAAGAATCATTTGTCACAGATTCTTCTTAATTGTTATAGCTAGCTAGCTAATATTAATGATATGATAAAAGATCTCTCTCATTTTTTAACGTAGTCTTTTTTTTTATCCCACTTGATATTTTAAATTGTCTTGTTTGTTAATATTAAAAGGGGAAGATATTAATAAATAATCACTAAAAGGGTTGTATAAAGGAGACTTGGTGCTTGAAATCCACCAAATGACAATAAGTTTTCTTGTTTCTAAAGCACATTTAATATTATTATTATGGGTTCAAGTAACGAACTTAAATTAAAAAGAAGATTAAGGGGTGACATGTCTGATAATGGAATGAACAAGAAAATAAAATAAATCATTTCATGTTTCATTACTTCATACCATACACTATCACGAAACGATATTGTTAAAACTTTCTTGAGAGACAATCGCAACATGTTACTTTTCTTAAGCTTTGTAGCTTATGTTATGTTATTTACCGTTTCGACTTAGTAATTTTTTTTCTATGTTTTACGTTTTGGTCTAAATTTAAGGAATTAACGTGCGTGGATGGTTCAACGTTTTTATGTCTATTTTTAGTTTTTGTTCGGTTTAATGGTTATATTCCTTCTTTAGGTTGATAATTAGTGTAAAAATATGATGAAAATATTCTATGGCTCTACTATGTAGCACATGAAGAAACACCATCAAACATTCACTATCAACAAACCTGGCTAGCTTTTTTATCATGAGCCACTCACACCAGACAATGACATTAATGATTTAATTCTTTCTTTCAGTATTACTACTATTTTATCAACAGTAATAACTTTAATTATATCAAATCACTGATCAGGATACTTAGTACCACACTTTTATTTATTATAACGTACTAGCTAGTTTAACTCTAAACATACCGCAAAATAACTACACCCATAACAAAATCTTGTTTTCGTAGAAAACTGACTGACATTAACGTAGGTACTATGGCCATGAAAAATCCTTAACCCAGTTAAACTCGTCGTTGCTGAAATAGAACCCGTCTTCCTTAACCAACCATGAACATTTCCTAAGACTTCCACACCTTGGTCTATCAAAAGCTTCAAACTTTTTCCTAGTTGCGGCCCATTTCATGGTGCACGAGTAAGCCGGGCTGGGGCTCCAGATACTTAGGCTGGTGTCCCAAGCTTAGTCGTCCCCTTCTTGAAGAGCTCGGCCGCCTATATCACCATCTCGTGAGGCACACCAGATGACAAGAGGGAGAGATGAGTTGTTGCTGAAACCGTTAACAACACGAATTTGGTATGTGATACCATGGATGGATAGGTATTCAGCTGGGTGGTGCATGAAAACTATGTATGAAACCAACAAGAGAAGCAAAAATATTTGCCATTTTTTCATTTGGAGTTTTGATTTTTTAATATTCTAAGGAGATTGATTACATATGAATAATGAGGAGATCGAGTTGTACTAATGGAAGGAGGTGATGGGCTATATATAGGAATAATAGTATGTCAAAGGGATAACATAAAAGTGGTGAAAACTATTGAAAGGCAATCACCACTTTGGTGGGGTGGTCATGAGGATTTCGTTCTTCTGCAAGAGGGGTCCTAGGTTCGAATCACGGCTTATGTACACGCTCTAAATGAAATATGGTCGGTAGCACCACTGTAAGGGAGATTCAAACTTCGGTAACAATGTATGAAAAGTGTTATGACAATTTGGGAGAGATAATGTTGTCGCCTTCAAAAAAAAAATTAAACAATAAAGACAAACTTTTCATGTTTGCTGTTAGCCTGTTTTTTTTTTTATTTCTATCACAAAGCTAATGCAAAATAATTGTTATATAACATTTACTTTAATAGAATATGAAGAAAAAAACATATCGTTAGCTATAGTTCCAACGCAAAACAGGTCGCATTGTTGGATCGTTTTGTGGCGTAAACCGATTCATGCATACCCCTATAACCGGCATTAGGAATCGTCTGAGCACATTTGCCCATTGAGTTTTTAGTTTGAAAAACTAACTTTTTTTTTTAAATTAACTTTTGCATTAAACTTTTTTAGAAGTACCATTCATGAAATAATAACGTTACATATTCTTTTTGTTTTACTCAACTACACATTTAAAATAACTGGAAATGAAAAATAAATGTCATGTACAAATTACTAAAGCATATGATGTACAAGTCACTAATGTCTCATTCAGGATTTTAGGCCACACCAATTTTTGTATATAGCAATACATTCCAAGGATATCATTTCCAAACGCATGTAACTCCAAAATCACCCCTAATAAGGTTTGCTCCACCTAAGCTAATGGCGCTTCCTAAAGCGTGCGTTGGTGATGGTCTAAGGGCAATGAAGGTTAAGAATCGGTGATGGAGTGATGTGCAAGGCGTGCACCCACACAGTTTTTTAACTATCCAAGTTAATTTTGATAATGAATAAACAGAAAATAAATAAGGCATGCAAAAGAAAGATAAGCATACCCTCAGAGAATATTCTGTTTTGGTTAAGCTCAACCATGAATTTTGTCATCTTTTAATCCGTACGCCAATCAACTCAATGTTTTGTCATTTGTCATCTGTGACTCGTGTGTGTGTGTTATGTTCATATCTGTTAACTTTGGCCCTCCCCTCCACTATATTTAAAAACTACCACATTACTAAATAGTGAAAATTTGACCTCTTCAAATCTACTTTTTCTTTTATACATCTATCTACTAATTATTATTTTGTCCCACTATAACTAAAAGACAAAACACTTCTGTTGTCTATTTTTTTTTAAAAAAAGATATATATGAACGATTAATGTAGATACCATAATAATATACCAATCTAAGATGTTCATGAATTTGAATGCACAACCTGTTTGAGCCCTTCTCATTTTTGTCAAGTACCCGTTAGACCCAAATAAACAAACTGTCGACTTAGCTTTGCTTCAGTGGTATCAGTGATATGTTTCGGGTTCTTTTTAAGTAAATAAGGAAAAAATATTAAAAGACAAGTACTGATACTTACAAGATTTGATTGCTAGTGAAGAAATTCTTTCATTATAAGATCGGGAAAGACAGAAACTTACTCAATGCTTGCAGCCATGTGTACAACAGCCTCTTCAAGATGGGAAAACTGAGTTAAAAAGTCACCATTAATATCCGAATAATCTAATCGGTTTTGCTTCCATAAAGTAATCCCATTAGCAATTACCCTCAACCCATTCTGCAACAACGAAACACCTTCGCTTATTCCATC
The DNA here is from genome assembly GCF_021521415.1 of Bidens hawaiensis. NCBI lineage: Eukaryota > Viridiplantae > Streptophyta > Magnoliopsida > Asterales > Asteraceae > Bidens > Bidens hawaiensis. Next base: position 58,013 of record NW_027496103.1, read on the forward strand.
TGGAAACTTTCTTTTCTTATTAACCCTTGTTATTTCATCTACCTCCATCCCATCAATATCATTGTTTATCATCTTTACCACAATGTCTTTTAAAATCAAACCTTCTTTCGCAAGCAAGGCGACTTCATTTTCACCAACAGGGCTAGATTTCACATTAGCCGCTTCCTTGTCAAGAAAAACCTTAAACTCGGACATAAACCTCTCCTCGTTTGTATCTTTACCAGACTCCAAATCAAATGACAGTGCTGCATCTTTTGGTACGAATCTCCATAGTTCGTTACAACTAGTACGCGCAGAAAAGTACCCAAATGCTGTAATTGCTAAATGGGCTAAAGCCCAATGGCGTTCTTGTAATAACATGTGAAACAGTTCCCATGCAGCTGAAGCCTTTGAATTATTATCGCTTTCTTCAAATTCCATGTCACCAAGTCCTGCCACGAAAGCAGCTAGATTTGGTTTGCATTTTGTCAACTCCATACCGGAATTTGAGATAAAAAGATTCTGAAGGTCTAACAGAAGTTTTCCCATTTCATCACATGAATATAAATGCTTCATGCTAGATATAATCCCTAAAGTTTCACTCAGAAGCTTAAGATACTTGTCCTTAGAATTGTCACTAGTAATGTTGTATCTATTAATTGTGGCGGTTGATAGCTTTATTGTTTTCATTTCTGTGTCTGAAATGTTCACTTGCCTACACACCACACGAGAAAAGAAATATAATATTAAACGGTAATCAAGAGTAACAGATATCATAAATAAGAATAGTATAGCTATGATACTATTGTTAAAAGGGCTCATTGCATTTAAAGGTAATCAAGCTTCAACATTTTTGCCAAATGCCACATGGAAAATATAGATATGTGAAGGGGAAAAAAAGTATTTACATGTTTGAAAACATGATCTCATTTTCCAAGTTCGATTTAAAAATAATCACTAAATGTCCCATCAGATGCCACAAGGCATATACATACACTAAAATGTCATATAAGCTGCCACATCATCAGCATTTTAAGCTATGAAAATGTGCCAAAATTTAGTGATACTTACAGAGATTGAAGAGCAGCAGATAATGCAAAAACTGGTGCACCAAACATTCCATTTCCTTCTTTCCTTGATGGCTCATCATCAAACGCATCCAAGAAGCAAAAATAATCAGTCACTAATCTTTGTTTGGCAACACTTCTGACCTTATCGGAAAGAAAATTTAAAGGGAATCCTTCCATGAGCAATGCTATGTACATAGCAGACGATAACTTTGATAAATCATTGCTGATGATGAAGTTAAAAACCGTATCTGCCATTGACTGTGAACCATTTTTAAGAATCATGCAGATTGATTTAGCAAGTTTACGAAGAACGCTATCAGGATATAATACTGATTCCCAAGAAGCTGGAGTTTTTAATACTGTGCAGAGTTTAAAGATGATGTCATTCCCCATGTCAGACTCAGCATGTCGAATTAAAAAGCACCAAAGTTCCATAATAATCTCCCAACAAAGATGATGTGGATGGAAGAGATTTTCAACCAAAAACGACTCGATTTCTACCCAAACTGAAGTTGACGAGACTACAAGCATAAAAGTCTTTAATGCATGAATAACAGAAGAAAACATACTCTGATGACCAGATTTATGCAATAAAGGTACTGGAAAAGCAAGAATAGATGAATAAACATTTTCCTCGATTAAAATATTCAATAACCAATTCAGCTTTTTAGCAATCTCAAACCTCACATCATCTTCCAGATCAGGGCCACTTCTCAGAAGATTAACATACAAAGAAAGTTGACCAAGTTGCAATGTTTTTGACCCACAGGACGAAGAAAAGATCTCACTAGTTGATTTTTCATCTAAATTTGAAATGGGGATATCACTAAATAGCCAATCAATCATTTGGCATTTATGATTGTGTTCCAGTTGAGCTGAATTTAACAAGGACTTGAGAAGATGAATTGATGTTGGTTCTAAAAGGTCAGCCAAAGTTTCACTTGCAGTTTTAAGATACTTTTGTTGACCCAAAAAGATTCGAAAAGTTAATACTATAAGAATGCAAAGTGTAATATCTTTAAAAACTGAAAATGCTTGAGATGGGTAGTGAGAGATTATTCTGGCAGCATTTATCAAGTAAAATTTAACAGGAACGAATATCCTTCTCGCTTCATCCATAGAGACTGATTCCGTCAGTGTTGACCATGTTTGTCCTGCACAACTCAAAGATCCTTTGGCCAATGAAATAAGAGACAGAATAATCTCTGATACATTCATTTTTACTGCTAGACTCCCTCTGCATTGTTGAAGCAAAGTAACAACTCCTTTCCATGATAAATTCAGCATACCGACTAGATCTCCCCCAGCATTAGCAGCGATGACCCCCACATTAACCAAATTTTCAACTGCACATTTTGCTATATTAATAATGTGATTCACATCATCTTTTTCAGTTGTAGCATCATAATTCGCATCCACATTGTTGCAATATGCACTGCATAGACTTATGACAGCTTCAAGAGCCATTTGTGACGCCTTTAATACTTCTGGGCCAAATGTATGAATTTTCTGTCATAAGTAGCAGACAATTTCAGTTCCATATAATTACCACTAAATTTTACAAGGCAACTTTTGTTGCGGGGATATGAGTATGAGGATAAGAATATGATAAGAACCGAGAATCTGGGATAGTAAAATTAAAATAGTAGGCCTGATTCCAGATAGGTGAATCTCCGGTTATAAAAAGTAACAAGACCTAATTTGATAAATAAAACACTGGCATCCCTAACCTTAAGCTCTATGATACTTATAAACAAACAAGGTAAAACCATTCGATGGTAAAACATCACCTATAAAACACTTTCAATTTTGTTTAGAGTGTTCATACTAGTCAACACTGAAAAAAAAAAGTAACGAGATGTCATCTCGGTTTTCCTCTTTTTACATCTTACTGACCGTATCCCCAGTCCCATACCCTTGGTCAAACCATGTTCAAAGCATCAATACATAGAAGTTAGAAGCACCCGTACTTTCTAATACAGAAAGTTCCCAATAATACACACACAGCGTGCATGTATTATAAAATAAATATGACTTACACAAGTGAATAAGTAAAAATGGGAAAGTAGTCACCTTACTCTCTAATATCAAGTCTTTTGTCAGATTAAAGAGCTCCATGATGAACGTTTCGATTAAGGACATTAATTCCTTATCTGTTGAAACTGGAAGTTTTGTCAAAGCTTTTAAAACAGCAACAGAATGGCTTAACATGTCCAAAAGAACCTGAAAACATACATCGATTTCTTTAAATTTAACTTTTACAGCATTAAGGTCATAGAAAGGTATGAAAAGTTAACTAGAAACAAGAAAGGTTGACCTGGAAAAAGAGGCTGTAATGTTCTTCTTCTTGAGAATCATCGTTTGACATGAGTGTCATCTTCATATGTTTTCTACACCATATGCTTGCCTTGTATACAGTTAAAAATGCAAATTTAGTTTACAAAATAAACTGAGTAATTGGTATATAAAATAACTACATGAATGAAAAGAAAAAAAGGTCAACTGTACCTTGGTTCCTAAAGCAAGCAATTGAGTGGATATATCTGAGTCTAGGTATGTAGTAGCCACTTGCAATATGGTTTTGTTAAGCATGCACTGAGATACATCCAAACAGGTGAAGTCTTCCCATAATGTCTACCATAGAGTTAATAAGATAACAATTAAGAAAAACAGAGCGATCAAAGACATAGAATACAATAAGCAGCTTGCTACATATTGGCAGGAACGAGTATTCAGAATATAATATAATATAATATTTCTCTAATGGAAGAACGAGTATGGATGACAGAACATGCAAAAATCAAAAGTTATGAAAACATGAGAGTGATGGTAAGTTGGTAACAACCATGGTGAATAGTAATAATCTTTCATAAAACTGGTAACATGTCTGGAGACACACAAAACATTCAATTGTTTATCAACAAGTCAAAAATAGAAACATCATCCTATATATTTCATACTAGCTGGCTTTGTGTAGAGGCTTGAGGAATCATAATACCGTTAAACATTGGAGAACAGAATGGGTTTGATTATGAGTAAGATCTAGGTCTCCTCCTCCAAGCTGAGAAATGAGTTGAGTACGCGTCTCGACCACCTGTATGCAGCCAATAAATGAAATGGAGTCATAGAGCAAACTCACAGTCACAGTTGGTATAATTGAAACCAACAGGAAGAGTAGAATTAAATGAATCTTACTTATATCCTAAATAATTAAGGATTATAATAATAGTGACTACGACTTCCTAAACACACATGCATACATCTATTTGAATTTGAAGAAACAATCAATCCATCCGTCGGTTAATTAATTAGGAAGAAAATGAAACCCTAACCTAGGTAGTTAGCTCAAATAGATAAAGAAATAAGGGGAAAATGAAAGCATACATCTGAAGCTTTAATGGAGTCGAGCAAGCTCACGAGGTCCTTTTCCGTACAACTCGTTCTCTTCATTCTCCTCTCCTCTACTCTTCTCTTCTCTTCTCTTCTGCCTCACTCACTTTCCCGCCGATTTGTTTCTTTTTAGAGTTATTAATTGCATAGTTGGTCCTCATGGTTAAATAATTACGCATTTTATCTCAATGGTTGGATATGACCTAAAACGAGTCGAGCCGAGCTCGTTTTGATCTTTATTTATAAAACTCGAGCTCGGCTCGTTTAATACTTATTAATTATTTTTTATATATTTATAATATATAAAATAATACATGTTATTTAGTTATTTTTTCATAAAATTATATATATCAATTAATAATTATTAACTATATATATAATTCCCCCTATATTAATATATAATTATAAAAAAGTATATAATTATTAAATTTTTTGCACTCCTAAATACGAGAGTTACGTTTACATAACATAGATGGTCCTTAACGATTAACGTCGTTAAATTTTTCAGTTACATACAAATAAAGTTATTAAACTATCATTCATGTTAAAAATATTCAATAAATTAATTATTACAAGAATAATGGGCCCGTCCTTTCTCTCTCTCGTAAAAGTTACACGCCCACAACCACCATGGCACCATTTGAATCTTACCACTTTTTGTCACTACTTTTAAAATAAGTCAATGGCATTCAGCCATTCACAACTTGAATTGCAATTCGAAATAAAAGTTAACTAGATTCTTAAAAAACGTCCACACATTTAATCAAAATCTAGCCAACAAACTTGGCGACCGAACTAAAATAGTCTGTGGCATACAAAAGTATAGTCGATGGTATTGCAGTTGAACGTCGGCATATTAGGGTTTAGATGTTAGCTGCTAAGAATCATTTATGTTATGAAAATTGAAAACGAAACTCTCGGGCTCATTTGTGAACATTTTTTCAACCAGCAGTTTAACTATTGAACTATGAGGACCAAAAGTGTAAAAATTATAAATCATATGAACCAATCATGCAATTAACTTCTTATTTTGTGTATGTATGCAATGTAATTTGGAAGTTTGATTTTTTCCCGCAATTTTTAACTAGTAAATTACGTTCAACCCCTATAACCTTTACTTTATGCTTTATTAACCTCCATATTCATCCATAACAATCAAAATCTCATAGTCACAATAGTTATTATAATAATGATAATTACAAAGACAATGTAATCAAGATATAAATGTTATAATAATATAGTTAAAATATATACATTTTATAATTTAGAATAAAAGAAAACAATAGCAATTGTTTAACGTTGTTTTGATGCGTTAACTAGTGATTTTTTTTCCTAAGTGGTTTTGTGTTTTCTCTTCATGGAGGAACTATTAAAAGGTTGATCCTTCAAATATAGTTAAAAATGAAAGCCGAGAGAACCCTGAGAATGTGAATGCTGTTAGTTACTTAATTACTTTCTTATATAAGAAAACTTAACCTCTCAAGCCTCAACTTGCTTAATTAGCTCTCTCTTTATGTGCGCATACATGTTTATGATTATGGTCATCTAGATATATCATAGATCGAAAAGCTAGCCTTTTAATGTGAGAAAATCATTTGTGGAGCAATGGAAGTTACCAAAACTAATAATAGCTATATAGAAAGAGATATAGATAAGTTTATTTTTATAATAATAAGACAAGACTAGCTAGAAACATAAAATTATCTTGGAAATGCATAGTAGAACAAAGTACAACACCATAACAACTTAAAACATCAAAAACATAAATTAAAGGATGACATCATCATCATCATCATCATCATCATAATAATAATAATAAAAGTTCAAATACAAAAACAGACCATGCATGCATGCCATTCTTGCTACCCGAAATAACTTAACCAATTCAAGGATGAATGATACCACCACCGATTCCACCGCCATGCACAGCACCAATACCGCCAATACCACCCAACCCACCTAGCCCACTTGCACCACCAAGGCCACCTAGACCACTAGCACCACCAATGCCACCAAGCCCACTTGCACCACCAATGCCACCAACACCACCAAGTACTGGAAGCACGCCCGGATGTCCTACACCAGCAAAACCGCCAACACCACCGAAGGCGATGAAATTCTTTTCGTCTTTAACATTGGCAGCTGGTACCGCGGTGGTCGGAGTTACGGTAGTAGTTGGTATGTCTCTTGCATTGGTTTGCACAAAGAGTAGTACAAATGCACAAACACACAATGCTACAAAGAAAGACTTCATCATCTAATTATTTTAATTTAATTAATCACACACGAATTAGAATACTGGTGGGATTTTATAGAGAAAAAGAATGGTGGTGGACAGTTGCAAATTAATTAATGAGATGCTTAATTAATTAGTGTTGTTGAGTTGCATACTTGCATGGTTTCAGAGTTCGGTGAGTGTGCATGAAAAGAAGAGAAAACTTAATTAACGTAGCTACCTAGTCAACCCTTCCCCTTGTTCTTTACGAAACAAGTTTCATATAATTATATAAACGTATGTATGTATGTCTCATGTTCGAACGGATTAGACCAACATATATATATATATATATACATTGTAATGGATGATGTTATAAAATGTTATCATCACTACGTACGTACTTGTAGCCAGGGATCATGTTGTGACTGGCATATTAATATATATGTAGTGATGCAATATATAATTATAATATCATAGTTAGTACGTATTTGATAATAACTATATATAAACAATAACAATATACTAATTAAAGTACTTGTTTGTATAACGGAAGAAGGTATACCTTATATAGTAGCTTATCATTCTTTCTTACAGGTTTCATGATAACTTGTTATTCAAAATATCAAATCATATACAACAATTGTACAAAATTTCAAATAGAAATCAATCATATGCCAAGTCATTTCATCAATATCATTTTAACTGATTCACTTTGGCTTCTAATTAACATCAAACCACATAGTGTTACTATCTTGAACATGACTAGCTATTATAAAATATAAAGCATCCTAGAGACTTGGCGATACAACCCTCGATCTCTAAATGCTTCCAACAACAATGAACAAGAGTGGTAATTTCACACGATTAAAATCCCTCTACTGTACATCATTATCTACCTTGGAATCGCATACCATATCATTCGAGATATAAAGGACATGGTCGAGCCTGTACGGTTTTAATTCATCCACGTTCTGAAATACAGAGAGTTGGACGTTTATAGGTCTGAGATTTCTCATGGGTACAACGTTGGCTATTTATAGAAACTTAACAATTCCTTTTGTTTGTTGTTTTTAGCAAACAAACTAAGATTTGCATTACTAAAGAACGTTACCGATAGAATTTTCATCCAGATAAATCAATAAAAGGGTTCTTATTAAATAAAAGTTGGCCGATCGGGTACCCATGCGATGACCTACATAAACCCTTGGGAGTAACAAGGTACAAAAAAAGGAAATTAATTGGGTTTGTCTATTCAGACACCCATTTTAGACACGTTTTATCTTTTACGTATACCCTCTTTAAAGGGTTAAAGGGTGCCTTAATAGCATCTCCCAATTAATACTCATCCAAGAAGTGCTTAACAATCTTCATGGAAGGCAACACCACATGTTTCTCCCAAATATCTTCCACCTTTTCTCTATCGGTATCCACCACGATTGCTGCTCTAAACGCTTATGTTGCATCGATTCTCTTTACATCCCACCCTAACTCCCTAAGCCTTAGGATCTTAGTCACTTGTTTTTTCGCAAGTTGATGTGTGTTTTTCTTAATCCTTCCCACAGCCTCATTGTACGCTTCCTTTTGCCCCTCGGACCCAATGCAGTCACTTGAAAACTTCTTAAAATAGGCCTCGAACTCAGGTACTCCGATCGACTAGCCTAAACCGGACCGTTTCACGTTCATATGTTCCCCTGAGCGAAAGAACTCTTGTAACTCCTCGAACATACCTGACTCCAACATTTCATCTACCCGTTTTGATAAAAACTTGTTCAAAACAGGTAAGTTTACGTCGATCCATATGAAACAACAATCGTAACGAAACTCCAAAGTACTTGGATCCATTCCATGCACGTTAAACAAGACGTCCATATTCGGGTCATAGTGATTTTGAACAAGTGAGTAAATTAACGAACTTGACCCTCCAACAACAACAGGTAACCCATGACGGGATTTGATTTCAGAAATGATTTCGGATGCAACTTTTCGAAAATCTGAAGCAATGAAGATGAACTTGGTCGGGTCAATACCGCCAAGAAGGTGATGTGGAACACCGGATTGTTCTTGCATTGTGACTTTGTTGGTGGTAACATCAAGTCCGTTATATACTTGCATCTTATCAAAGTTGATAATCTCAGAGTTGTCGAAAAATCGACTAGCTAGATCGATTGAGAGACGTGATTTTCCAGTGCCGGTTGATCCCATAATTACGACAATTTTTGGCTTATTGTCACGTTCCATCTTCAACGTGACTGTGATATATATTGATCACGAAGAGAAGAGAACGTTGGGTATTGGTTTATGGTTTATTGTTAGTAAGCATGTTTTTATAGCATTTAAAATACAAACGTTTTGTATATGAAATCATTAGTATTAAATTTTAGTTAATTATGTTCCTTATTTGACGTTACAAATATAAATGAATTTTTATTAAATTTCTTTAAAATTAATATATATAATTAATTATCTTAGTTAGTTAAGTTAATTAATTTGATATCATTTAATTGTTATTTAATGTCAAAAAGGTAATTAATATTAATGATATCAATAATCATGATTTTATATTCATTTAAGTTGATTATGTTCCCCTTTTGCTATTTAATGTCACATGTATTAATGAATTTTTATAAAGTTTCTTTAAAATCAAATAGTTAATGCCACTTTATTGTAATCGTTTTATAGTAAATTATATAAAAATTCGGTATAACTATTCAATAAAAAAAAATTACCAAAAAAAAAAATAGTTATTTATCTTGGTTAGTTAGGCTTTTGTTTATTTGTTATTTAACTTTTGGAAAATAATTAATTTTTGTAAATAAACAACAACAATCATATCCCCGTAAACTCTCATTCACAGCAAAGCTGTTGATAGAGTTTTAATAAGGTGAGATGTAGGCTAGTATAACTTTTGAAAAATGATATCATATAATTGTTAACTAAAAAAAATAATATCATATATAATAACTGTCTTAAGTAATAATGTTTAATATGTGTGATTATATATATAGAGGATGGATTAGGCCAAATGATGTTAGTGCGAGAAGTGGATCTTACATTTAATTAATTGTAATCAATGGTCTAAAATTAAATGATAAACTTGTAATTAACAAAAATATTATTTATCGGGATTTTAATGTAAAGGATACTTTTGTCGTGCAGGTTTTTATAAAGTTAAAATGGAGTTATCATTAACATTTAATTGACATTTATTACAAATTAACTTAAAGTTTGAAATCAATATTTTTTTATTAATTTATTTTTAATTAAAAGTATTATAAATAAAATAAAATAATATTTTCTTTATAATTCATTAAATTCGTCAAATACCAGACTCGTGTATAGCCTACACAAATTCATATAGTGTGTTGGTGACATTTTGAATGTGTATATGGAAATGTTACAAATGTATGTTATTAAAATTTTTTGTCATGTATTATATTTAGTTTTATTTGTAAAATAAAAAAAAAAAGTATCTATTGTTATGTGTAGGTTTATTAATGTACTGCGTATGTGGTATCACAAATTGCCTACACATATTGTTAATTCTGTGCATATAAGTAAATAATTTAAGGATTGAGATGACACAACCAAATTAATAGAGGTTCAAGTGCATGTTAACTAATGGACCGTACTCCCTCTCCTTGATCCACTAATCATGAGTTTTCGTCATTATCATCTTCATAAACATTAGGGATCACCGATACCATTGTCTCACCCTCTTTAAAGGAAGCGATCACCTTCTTCACTATCTACACAAGTAATTAGCTTTACTATTCTTCAATATGTTCACAATGCCAAGATAGCGAACATATCAAGATTGAGTTTCCCAACTTAATACAATAATAGAATATAGATAGAAAATAAAGCTTGAATTTAAATGAATATTGCTTTGTTTTGTTCACACATAATAAATTTATGATGGGTTTAAACAAAATTTATTGGTCACTAAACTTTCACATTGTTATACATATAGATATCTCAATTTCACATGAATCTTTTTATATATAACACACTAGTGACTAAACTCTATGTAAGTTACACATTATCAGTATTTAATAATATTAGGCGATTCTTGCCAGGAACATCAACAACATCAACAACAGCATAGCATGTATTATGTATATGTGTTTATAATATTTTGACCATCAAATCTTTTGCAGCAACATTACTATTGTTTTGTCTTTTTGAATGTGAAGCCATTGATATAATTAGTTGCAGCCTGTTTGTTATCTCTGTGAATGTGGGCCTGTCTGTTGGATCATGTGACCAGCACTCCTCCATTAAACCTTTCCATCTCTCGTCGCATTGATCCGGGATAGTCGGTCGCAGCATATTGCTCACAATCCCCCCTTGAAACACACACACACACACACACATATATATATGTACTTAATAATTTATATTCTATTTTTAAAAATAACTCGAGGGAACTATTTATTACCTATGATGGCACCACAATGCATATCTGCGTAAGGCTCTTCTTCGGTTAAAATTTCCCACATTGCAATCCCGAATGAGAATACATCTACCTGCCACAACTTATAGTTACACCACAAATATAATAATTAAAGCATGTAGCTTCTATTTATAATGCTGTCCTTACTTTTTCAGAAACGCGAGTACTGCTACCGTTTAGAAGCTCTGGAGCCATCCATGGAAGTGTTCCCCTTACACCACCGGAAACAAATGTGTTTCGTTTAATTCTTGATAAACCAAAATCACCAACCTTGCATATAGGTCTATGAGGATCTCCAAGACTCACAAGCAGGTTTACACATTTCAGATCAAAATGAATAATTTTCTTCAAATGCAGGTACTCCATGCCAATTGCAGCATCTTGTGCGATAATCAGCTTCTTCCGCCAATCAAGCGCTCTACAACAACAATAAATATATTCTTTATATAAGTTTAATAATATATATTTCAATCAAAAAGCAAGTAAGTAATTGATAAGTCACCACCTGTTGTTTTTTAACAGAACATGCTTAAGTGACCCGTTAGTCATGTACTCGGTAACAGTAGATAGTGTACCCCCAGGCCCATCTGGCACCACACCGTATAATGCCACCACATTTGGGTGATGAAGATTTGACAGCATTTGGGCTTCCCTCCAAAAGTCTTTGGTCTGTCAAAAAATAAATCATGTATTTCTTTCAAATGTGTTAAAAGTATTCTTTTACTGTTGTCACAAATAGATCAAACAATTACCAAGCGTTCTTGTTCCGATGATTTCCCTGCAAAACAGCTTTTTCTTATCCTCTTGATAGCAACATCCGTTCCTCTCCATTTCCGTGATAAACAGTTCCAAACGTACCCGATCCTAGCTCACGAAGTTCTTCAAGATCACTATTTTCTATTATCTGCACAGCTTATCTTGGTTATATTAACAAATTATAACTGTAACAATAATAATAATGATAATAATAATAATAATAACAACAACAACATTACCTGCAGACCATGTATCCCTGCTTCCACTTCAGCTATTACCTTACCGCTAACGAGCTCAACATTCAGTCTATTCTCATGCACGACATCCTAAAAAAGGCGAAACAATATTAATTTTAGGAAACAAATATTAACTGATAAACACAAGCATTCACAACTAAATTACCGCACTGGCAAACTGGGAAGCAACTGCAGAATTGGGTTCTTCTAGTATACATGGCACCGCTTTCGTCGATGACGGGATGCCATGTGGCAGATTATTAGTTACATCTTCAACCAAAACAGGAAATTCGGGCAAATCACAGTTTGAGTTATGTGATGATAGGCTTTTGCCACCAAGACTAACTTCAAAGCTCTCGACACCGCTACTAACTGGAGAGAAAATGTTATAATTTAGAATTTCTAAATCATTGCTACAATGATTTCTTCCGTTCAAGTTTGAGCTTAGCATGACATTGTCCTGAGACGTAATATGCTGCAATCTTGAAGATGATACAGACATTAAATCACTGCTTGGTGTCCTACTAATAGAATGATTTGCATATTGAGTTTCTAGTGCTCCCCTTGAATCAGAGCAAAAGTTTAAATTCTGCGGCTCGGTCCATGTTATCATATCCTCTTCCCATACAACGTACTGCTTGCTAATATCCGAATGATTTCCACCTCCAAGTTCTCCTGAATACCTGCCTAGTTGTTGTCCATTTTCGTACGTTGGTTGCTGGTTCACTTGCTCTATCATTCGAGTTGGCATGCTAGGTGACACTGACTGTACATTCGGTGTCAAAAAGTCCATTCTACCCCCTTCAAGGTTATCTAAGTCTTTACTAGAACTCTTACTAAGGCTTGGCCTTGTCATGCCATTTACCGAAATTACATACTCGTAGTCACTCTCGCTTTGCTCAACGGATCTTGAGTCATACGAAGAGAGACTCTCGGGCTCGTTTAAAGGCGCGAGAAATATTCTCAACCTTTGAGAAGATTTATCCAGCTCATCATATTCCTCAATCATATGCTGCAAATCCTCATTGGAACACACGGATATAAGCGCATCAAGGTCTTCGTCGGGAAGCTGGTACTTGATTATATGAGGTTGGTTCGATATGGAAAATGTTTTCTTGATGAGTTGTTGATAACTAAGGTTTTTGTTAATAGATATAATCCTGGTCTCACCTCCCACATACCTAAGCTTCCCATCACTTGGCCTTGGCAATATCTTCCCACCAAAACTGCATAAAAATTTTAATTTCCCCGAAAACGAGTTATTTCTATTATAACACGGGTATGGCTGACGATGATGATCATTATATGTGTTTTTCTCCACCACTGTTGGAACATAATATTGTTGATTCTGGTCTGTTGTTGCGTACGTTGTATGGTGATACTCGTGAAATGATTCGTCGGTGGGTTGGCGCTCTAATCTAGGCTTGCGTTCGCGGAGAAACTCAGGGGAAAACTCTTCACCTGTCTGAACGGAAACATTGCGTATGCAAGAGTATACATCTATGTCATTCGCATGTCGAACGACAGAACTACCTGGTGTCATAATTGTCTCAATACTTATGTAACATGAGCCAGGGTTTAATTAATTATAGAAGCCATTTGCAGATTCACCTCTATGCAAATCCTGCATACAACCATACAATTATGAACATCATTTGGATGGACATTCATTCATCCTAGTCCTACCAACAAAATATAATTACACGAAGAAAGTTCATCGCGGGCATCACAATTACGTACCAAATAATAAAGGAGGAGGGGCAGCCAATGCCATTGGCATTGTTGATGTTTAGAGGCTGCTGGCTACAAATCAAGAAACAAAAATCTAATATGTTTAGGAGGTTAATTAGTTGGTGTTGTTTTCTATTTTATTTTTGACCATCAAAATTTTTTATACTTTCATTCTAAACCATCAACATCTATCTATCTATCTTGGCAAAAGCATACCAATTGTTTATCAACTATTTTTAAACTAATAGCTCATCCTAAAATACTTTCTTTACAAGAAATTAAATTAATTGTTTAAAAAGGATATACATAAATTTAAAAGCATCTATAGCACAAGTTTTAAATAAATATAATATCAGATGTGAATGAATTGGCAACCTCAGGTTTAGACAATTGAGTAGAGTAGTATGCACAAATTATTGTCATTTTAATATAGAAATGAATATATTGTTGGAAAATTTTATTAGTTGAAATTTTGGTGTTTGCTCAGCTGATATTTTGATCTTTGGATTGAGTGATCTTTGGATTGAGTGAAGGAAACATGTGTGTGGATTTAACCAGGTTTTCTCTCTAATGGGTTTGGGGAGTAGTGGCTTTACAGCTAGACAGGATGCCGAATGTGACTAAACATGAGAAGGTTTGTATTGGTATTTATACCTTTTGCATTTGACACTTTTGGTTTCCTCACACCCTCACACCTGAAGTTGTTGAGCTACTTAGCCAAGTCCAAAGGGTTATTCATAGTAATGTTATGACTCCAAGATCTATCAATTTGTTTGGTTGGTGAATTTTATGAGATCACAGTTTTTCATCAACTACATAGGGCTGTGATTTTGTAACAGTTTGGTGTACATGTGGTTAAATTAACATCATGTGCTTATTGTTGAACCATATGGTTTTCTTGGCTTATGCTCCATTTTGAAAACAACATCATACTAAAAAAAACACAAAGTTGGCTTTTGAATAACAAGCGTCTGAAAACACAAGTCAGAACAAACATACAAGAATAGCAAAAGATATAAAAGAGCTTCTCAAATGCACAAACACAGATTCCTGCACTACCACCAAGATTAGCTCGCAGTAATGGGTCATCATCCCCTTTCTTGGTTATTTATACTGCCAACAACGAAACCCATTGACCATCCGTTCAAGCTAGGGCCATTGCAATCTGTATTAATAGAGAAAGAAAAAGAAAACTTATTTACTCAAGTATTCATATCCTTATCGCACTTTAAATTTGTTCACCTAAGATAGAGTCCGCTTGGGTCCTATTTCCTAGCATATTCAAGCCAGGGACAACAATCCAAGAAAGTTCTTACTTTGGCAGCTAAGGCTACATATAAGTTCAACGTAATCATTACAAATATTAGCAACTACATGTAACATTATAATTATTCAGCCCGGCTCTTGAATAAAATGTAAATTCTTATTCCTCTCATTTTGTCGAGTTAGAAGCACATTAAATGGCCCAATAACATGTTAACATTGCAAGAACTTTCGCTACACCAAATGAGTCTAGTACACAAATTATCCCTCTATTCAGAAGTCAAAACACGTAATCTGCATGCAAACTTCTAACAGTAGACAACATACAATTAACCACAGCTAAGAAAAAAGTGAAAGAAGAGCAATGTTCACCTATCTCCAAGGCCTGTTGGGGGCTTCGGGCGAAACCAAACTCTCAACAACAGTACACGCTTCGAGACATTCATCCACATTCTGAATCACCGAGGATTCACTATTCTTGGAATCATACACAATCAACTTCGACCCGAACTGCAACAACATCTTCCCGTCTTTCGAAACAACAAAAGGCACAGAAAACTGATCCCTCCCGGGATCCGTCAAATACGGGATGGACACCAACTTAGTCCACGAATCTCTCACCCCATAAACCTTCATCACCCATAACTCCGCTCGACTCCCACGATAATTACAAAGCACACACAAACCTTCACCTAACGCCCCCAACGTCAAATCCTTCTCACCTTCACCATACACAGGCTGCAACACTTCACCATACGTCTCCGTCGCCAAATCCAAAGAAACAATCATCCACGAATATGTCGACCCGAAATCCTTACTAGCCGCCCAATGCAACACCCCACTCGCAAACTTACCCGAATCATCCAACGGAATCCCATGCGGAAACGCGCCAATCTTATTCCAATTCCCACGTCTCAACGAGTACACCCTAACCGAAGTAAAATACTTTGCCCTGTCTTTAAACACACACGAAATCTCAACCACCTTATAATCATCACCCGACGCATCATACCCAAACCCGTACAACACATAACACCCCGGCTGCGCTTTCCGTCCACAATACGGTAACCTACTCGAGCGCCTAGTACTCGGGTTCCAAATAAACAAAGTATCCTCCTCAATGGCGACACACACCAACCCGTTACACGAACCGACAATCCAAACAGACTTCCTAGGGTGTTTCATCGGGTAATCAAGCTCAACGGAATTATTATTAACGGAAGTATGAGGATACAAGAGATGATAAAGATTACAGCTTTTGAGGTTAATTTTGGGCACAGTGCTGTAAATGAGTCTATGATGAGCATAAAGTTTGTTACTTTTTGATAAATTGAGGTGAGATTTGATGAAATGAGGATCGGAGATTAAAGAGTACCATGATTTGCAAACGGAGGTGCAACGCAGCAGCGATTCGACGGGGAGTCTTGAGAGGATTTCGACGATGATTTCCTGCAGAAGCGTAGGTGGATCATCGTCTGACGTCTTTTGTTGCTTCTGATTGCTGCTGCTTTCAATTGACATTTCTAGGGTTCTTACGTGATTGAATTGAATTGAATTGATTTGGGGAAAAAGAAAATACCGTATAATAATATTCTTATGATGATCAGTAGTTGTTAATATATGCTTTTCTGCATACTTATTTACAATTAAACTCCTTGTAGTTTTCATGACAGGTTAATAATAATCCCAAGTGAGTTTATCGTTACCGGTGTGAGCACCCATATTACTGGCTCTCAATGCTTCCCGTTAAATAAAAAAACTTAAGAGCGATAACTTGTTTTTTCTGAAATTCAAACTGATTTTTAAGGTTTTTTTATCAGACGGATGATACGAGTCGATTGATGTAAAACTTATGATGCTACAAACGGCTTAATGTTTGTTAATTGGATGTTCAAACACCCGATTTGAAATACTAATTAAGTCGTTTGAAGCATCGTTTCGAGCTAAGATTACATTAATGGACTCATATCCTACTTTCGATCAAAAGCTCTAAAAATCAGTTTAAAATTAGGGGAAAAAAGTTAACGCCATTAAATTTTTTTAACTGGAACCACTGAGAGCCAATTTTGTTAAATTTAGAATCACTGGTGATAATAAACTTAGTTGGAATTATTATCGACCAATAGCCTTTAGTTTTGACTATTAAAATTCAATACCCCCTTTTCATAAATCCTCTTGTATTTGCCTAGTTTTCATTAAACTTAACTTGAATCTCTTTAATAAATAAATAACCTCAAGTTTGAGAATGTTTCTTGAATAAATACATGATAATACACATGCATCAAACATTATGATGTCAAGCCAACATATTATCAATTAGCAAAGCTTAAAATCCGCATGTTGTGTCAGAGACGTGAATGATGAGAACTTGGGAGGTACTTGTTCGACTCGTTACTGTATGCATTTTGTCCAACATTAAAAGATGGTGAGATTAGTTGTGTAGTTAATTATACTTGAGGGTGTACCATTTAAAAAAGTTATGGGGTTAATGGTGTAACTGAATGGAAGTTGAGGGCCTGAGGGGTACTATATGGAAAGTCCGTTTATGTTTGTTTGTTTAATATATGAACAAACATACACAAAAAAATTATGTTCAATTAGTTAAACAAATAAACATGAACATAGCCCCGTTTGTTCAATTATGTTTACGAACGTTCGGTAATGTGTTCATTCATATTCGTTTGTATATGTTGTTTATGAAAGTTTTTTGTACATTTATTTATTAAATTTAAGCATTTTTATATTTTTTTAATTTATTGTCCCTAATATAAAATAGGAAACCAAAATTCCACTACACTTCTAATGGATAGCAACATCAACATGTTACTATGTTAGTACAATATCCATCAAACCATTGTGATCAAATTTGGGTTGGGTCCGTGTTCGGGTCAGCCTGAAACCTGACATGAGCTGCCACCCCACCCCTAGCAACCTATGGTTATCTGCGAACAAACGAATATGAAACCTAAACACACCAACCTTTACAGAATTAAAAAACCATCAAGGTTAATTCATTTGTTACATATTAAGTAGCAACTAGTCTTGGGCAGATCAATTTTAAATTTTATAAAATGATATGGAACATACATCATTTGTTATTGCTGCTATCGGATTGGATTTCGATACGCATTCTTTGTGTGTAAATTTCTTCAATTGCATCCACAAATGTAGAAAGGTTCTGGCATACTTGTCCGTCTAAGGAATTCACCCTTTCCTGAAAGAACAAAGATTATTAGCCAGCTAGAGTTAATTTTCTGTTATAAAATTTGAAACCAAGATATGATACTTCAAATATGACATTTCAACACTTATGTCCTATTTTTAGGTTTATAAATACCTACTAACTAACGCACTATTACTCCGTTAGAGACAGTTTATAACCCGTTTTTACTATTAGATAATTCCTTATATGAGGAAGTTAAAAATACATGATGAGATATGCATAACTGACCTCAACTTTGCAAAGAAAGCTGAAAGTAACCTCCTTTGAAGATTGACTTGAAGCCTTTAAGGATAGTAGCTTTAAGGGAGAACTGGTAATAGGCCACCCTGGTGATACTTTTATACAAGCTTCAACTCCATCCACCAGATGAGCTATTATTATCTCATCTTTGTCAGCATACTCAATGAAGTGTCTATATCCAAACAAACACATTTAAGTAATATAACGAAAACGAAAAAAAAAAACAGCTACAAGACATCTGGTAAAACAAGTATATTAAAAGTAAAGAGCAATGATCGGGTAAAAAACTGTAGAGTTTCATTGATTTTGCACATAAATCTCTGAACTTAAAGTCCGTAGACTTTTAAAACTTGACAAGAAGAGCCCTAACAATCTTTAGACTTAATCGTGCAAAAAAAATAAGTTTTGTTTAGGACTTAAAAAGTTTTATGAATTTTAGTCATGCAAAGGATTACAAACTTTTATTTTCATAACAAAAGGCAGGGAAGTTTTATAAGTCGAGAAACGTAAAACTAAACTCTAGGGCCTTATTTTAGAATTCAACAAAAGTCCACAGGAATTTTTTCAACAATTTTCCTAAAATGAACTACAAGTTTTGCCCGAAATCTCACCTTGACTTGCTTGCAGCTTTAACCAAAGATTTCCTCAAGGTGCTTAAAACAATTTTCTCTTGAACTCTTTGTACAAAGAATCCCAGTGAGTTCTCAGAAATTGGAAGAAGAGAAAACTGGTGCCTGTAATTGTAAGAATAAAATAATCAAAATTTCAATAAATGCAAACGTGGATGCAAAATAAAGCTACATTTCACCACACAAATAACACGTAGTTGAGCCCATCAAATGTAGAGTGCAGAAATGGCAAAAAGGAGATGAAGACTGAAGGTAGGATTGGGTAACAGGTAAAATAGATTTGGGTCAAAACAGGTCAATTCTATATGTGGGCCAACCTACCGATGGTGTTTTGTCCTTTCTCTACAATTTCTGTATGAAGTTAGTGTCCTAGATTAGATTACAAAAACCATGCAAGTGAAAAAGTATAACTTCGGTTACGTAAACCCATTTAAAACAGTGTCAGGATGGTGAGTTTTGGCACATTTAACTAATTCCATTATCAGTTAAAAGCATGCACTAATATACTACCCGAATTGACACATTCCTGTCCATAGAGGTTGACACTGCCGCCTTGGATCAAAACGGGTAACTTTTATGTGTGGCCAAGTCATGCCAACCCACCAACACTTTTCCGTCCTTTCGTTTTATGTTACGCATAGTTAATGTATTATATATGATCAAAAACTACAATAATGGATATCTAAAATAACACTATGTTTTCTGTTACTAAAACAATTGGGACATTGTAAGCACTTGAACAAACATTACACAACAGTTGGCCCGTCTTTGTTATTAGCTAAGAATATTGAATTTTACCTGTTACCAATAAAATACTACCCGAATTATACAAACGGGTCTCACCTCTGGCATAAATATGATAAAATTTAAAGCAAAGTGGTGCTATGGCTGCTAAAAAAAGTATTTCCTTATGTGGCAATGCTTGTTAGATGAGCATCTATTTTGAGTATTTGCAACATGATTAAGATCCACATAAGCATTGTGTCTGATATACAATATGATCATCATCACAAAGTTGATATGAAAACTAAAAACAAAAGTAAAAGTTGAATTAACTTACGCCATTGACTGCGCAGCACCAATAATTTCACCAATGTACACATCATTTGGAAAAATCTAAAAAGATGTAGAGTGTCATAAGTTAGAAGCATGAAATGGTATATAAAAATTAACATTAGCAATTTTGAAAAAGTCTGTAAAGCACCATTTCACTTATTAAACACACAAACAATAATACCTCAGCATTCTTTAGTTCCAATGTGTCATCCAAAAGTTCTATAGCCAACTCATGATTCTGCTCAGCCATTTCTACTTCAGGAAGATATGTTCTTATAGACAAACTGATTCGGTTTCCATCATATTCAATGACTTTAAGTCCAGTCAACGCATCCTCCATCTTTACAAGACCTTCAAATCTGCGTGTTTTAGGTAAAAGAATATAATTAATAGCAGTCGAAGAAAAGTTAAAACCACTTGCAACTCCAATTATCCTCGCAGTACCTTTTTCTAGCGTAATCAAGGTTTTCCAAAGATGCTAGAATTCTTTTTCCCTTCTCAATCTGGCCATTGAGCTCTAAAATCTTTAGAGAAGAAAAAATGAAACCATTGAATAAACCAATCAGTAGACAGTAATTACATAGGAAAAAGCATAAACAATACAAGCTACATAAAACATATCTTATCATGGCTATTGCATGCCAAAAGGCCACATTGTCAAACCTTAAACTTGGAAGCGTTATGTGCACCCTCAGATTCTAGTTGATATTCTTTACTGTTTGTTTTAAGGCCCTTGAACATAAGATTTTACACAAAGAATAATGTGAGGTTATCGATCTGTTCTGTAAGGTAAATGAAGTCATACAGTAAATAGATGAGTTGGTGGCAACTTACTTGTGACTGAATGAACTCTAGTGAAGCCTTTTGTTCCTCAATTTTACTCTGTAATCGGATAAAGTCTGCAATCCAAATGCATTATTATAAAGCCAAAACAACATTCAATGCATCTTTAATATATTTTCTCACCTTCAAAGTAAGCTGCGGTAAGATTACCAACTTCATCAGAAAGCTTGGCATTTTCGGCCTTTAGAGAGGAAAGCTCCCCTTTCAGATTCTCCAAATACGTGTCTATGTAAACAAATGTCAAACGGTTCAATTGATAATAAACTTACATTATTTAACCATAACAAACACGACGGGTTAAATAGTACCACATTTTCCTCGTGAGGATTCAAATAACACACACTTTAGCCTGAGCTAAAAAAAAGAGAATTCAAATCCAGCTGATCCTTTTTTATTTCATTTTCAATGATTGTATCAGTTGGCAAGGCTGTAAATGAACCAAACATTCGACAGGAGGTTCACATTTAATAAAGAACGATCATGAATACAAGCCATATTCATTCAATTGTGTACGTGAACGTTCGATAATGTGTCGGTTAACGTTTGTATGTTGATATTTGTCGTCCATTAAAGGTTTTTGATATTTTTTAATGACTTTTGTAATCTCATCATACACGTTTAAGCAAAACAGTTAACTACAAAACATTAAGATATATATGAGTATTATTATGTGACTAAATTAAAATATGAATGAATATGAACAGCAACACTGAGCATTCTGGGTAAGGCAAATGAAGTAAAACATTTTTTGTGTTGGTGAAGCATTGGTAAACAAGTTCATTTCGTTAATGAATAAGAATATATGATTTGGTTAGGTGTTGGTGGAGCGAAAGGTTGTCGGTTAACAAAAGAAAAGTGATATATATATATATATAGATACATATACCTTTATCCTGAGGTTGTAAGGAAGAGACATCATCCGAGTATTCTCCAATAATCTGACTAAATTGACCCTAAACAAACAAACAAAAGGTAAGCAAGTAAGTAAATGATAATAAAAGAAATTGGTTGAGGCAAGTGACCTGAAGCTGTAATACGCATTCTCTGAGCAAATCTTCCTCATCCGAAGCACAGCAATTGCTGCTTCCAAGTTGTTCGATTCGACTGCAAATGAAATGATAATAAGAAGAAATGAGTGTGCTAGGGTTTGGTTTGAGAAATACATACATACATAGATAGATATACCTCTGAATCGCCAACAGTGTTGGATCTCCCATTGTTTGTTTGTTTGTTTGTTTGCTGTCAATATAGTATTTATAATAACATGATCATAAAATGACTCACAAAGCCTATTATCAATTTCATTTTCCATGTTATTGTGTTTTTTTTTAATTTTTATTAGTTCCAACTCCTGAGTCATTTGTCTTTCTTGCACGTGTCAAAAGGTTGCAGGACGGCCCCATACAATGATCGCAAAAAGACTTGCACGCAATAGATATACATACATACATACATATACGGTGGCGTTGGTTGGATATAGTGTCACAATAAAAACAAACACAATAAGCCATGAAAATGCATCCACAATCGCAACATATAAACAATTATTTTTTCAAATACACGTCATCAGGTGCCCTTCACCACGTACTCTCCTGCTATTGTAATACTTCAAGAAGTTAAGTATCAATCAAAGTTGCGTACAAGTTGTTGTTTAGGTGTAATGTGTTTTTTGGCGGGACAAATTATAATGTTTAGTTGCTTAAGCATACCGCCAAGACGATGTTGAATCACCCACCCTTTGTTTTTGTTGTTGTTGAGAGTTGAGATTGAGAGCGTACAATCAATGTAAAATATATTATTGTGATGTGATGTGATGTAATGGTTTGGTTGACTTGGTCAAATTAATAAGCAAAGGGGAAGCGATAAGAAGGAAGAAGCAAAAGCAACGTCAACCATTATTATCCCACAACCGATGATCAATTCATCATACATACAGACAGACTACTAGCACTGTGTAAAGTCAGTCAGTCAGTCAGTTAGTTAATCTCCTCCTGTACAGCTAACATAACACCTCTTCTTATATTGCTGCTGCTGCTGGCTACGGCGTTGACCGTGGTCATCGGTGGCGAGGAGTATTTTAAGGCGTTCAATGTCAGCTACGATCACAGAGCCCTAATAATCGATGGACAACGGAGAATGCTTATATCCGCAGGAATTCAC
The DNA here is from genome assembly GCF_021521415.1 of Bidens hawaiensis. Lineage (NCBI taxonomy): Eukaryota > Viridiplantae > Streptophyta > Magnoliopsida > Asterales > Asteraceae > Bidens > Bidens hawaiensis. The sequence goes on from NW_027496103.1 coordinate 81,260, forward strand.
TATCCCAGGGCCACACCCAACGTATGTTAATGTTATCAATCATTTTTTACACTTCACAACCCAACTACTTATTTCTTCTTCAATTTCTTTCTATTATTAGCATCATCCTAAGTAAGTAAATTGGAGATACAAACATTATTATTATTATTATTATTATTATTATTATTATTATTATTATTATTATTATTATTATTATTATTATTATTAGAATTAAATAAGTAAATAATTGATCATCTACTTTCCATTTTGCCTCAAACAATGAGTTCGCCTCGTGTCTTGTTTTCTCAACCTCTCGTTTGATATTTATTAATTTATATACTCTTTTGAGAGAAACCTTAAACTAGCTAAAGCTCACCTCGAACTCGATTGTGCAGTGTAAAATTCATACATACAAGTCCAAAAAACTTGTTTTTACAAAAATATACACAAATCTCGAGTTCGATAACTAAACGAAACTTCTTTGAGGAGTTTCGTGCTTTTTATCGATCCGAGCGGCTCATTTGCACTCCAATAGACAAACTATATTGATACCATAAACACCTTTAAAATAGAAACAATAATAATTAGAAAAACCTTGCATCAATTTGCATCCGAGTATTATGATCACTTTTTACTAAACATGTAATGGATGTTCAATGTTGTTCATATGTGCTATCAATTTTAGATGTGGCCTGATTTGATTGCCAAGAGCAAAGAAGGTGGAGCTGATGTCATTCAAACTTATGTATTCTGGAGTGGCCATGAGCCACAAAGAGGACAGGTAGCTACTTTCCAACTAATTAATTACTTTATTATTTGCCAATTCTCTTCATGTATTGTTTTATTATTTTCTTTTATCATTCTGCTTTCAGTATAATTTCGAGGGGAGATATGATCTCGTCAAGTTTGTAAAATTGGTGGGAGCCAGTGGCCTTTATCTACATCTCCGAATCGGTCCATATGTTTGCGCAGAGTGGAACTTCGGGTCTCAACATTTCCCCTATTCTATTTGACATTTTACAATCAGCGTCAGCCTTTGTTTGTAACACTTGTTGGCGAATCAATATGCATTAATATCAAGTTCATGACATTGCAGTGGCTTTCCTGTGTGGCTTCGTGATATTCCTGGAATTGTATTCCGTACAGACAACGAACCCTTCAAGGTACAACTACACCAGATAGTTTATGCATATCTTTGTTTCATTCAGTTGTGTTTCCTTAATTCAGTCTGCATTTTAAAGTGATGCCGTTTGGCCTCTTTATTGTGTTACATTTATTATGATATTTTCTTAAGAAACCACCATATTTGAAATAACACCACCACTTGAGACGATGGACTGCCTTTCTGAGGGTTATGTTAATTTCTTTTGTGTTATGGATTGTCACTAATAATGGCACACACCATTTTGTTGCAGGAAGAGATGAAACGCTTTGTTAAAAAGATAGTAGATGTGATGCGAGAAGAATCTCTCTTCTCTTGGCAAGGTGGTCCAATCATCATGCTACAGGTTGTTTTAAGTTTAGGGATAATTTATCATATGCCACCTAAATATTAAAAAGGACACTCAAATATCAAAACAGCATAACATGCCACCTAGATATCAGTTTGGTTTTGCAAACTCTAGCCAAAAAATTGTTGAATATAGCAACAACAACAAAATAAGAAGACAATGAATAGCTTTTAAACTTATGTCGTTTCTAGAGTTGTAAGTTGACATAACTCCCCTGAATCCACTCAAATATTTTTTTGCTAACCTATGTAGGTTTGATTGTTTTTGAGTAAATTTTGTTGGCGTTTTTGTCATCATACAAATATGGAGTCAAGATATAGCTAAAGTTCTAAAGCTAGGGACATATTTGTCATTTACAATTTTTTGCAAGTTTTTTATTTTTTTATTTTTTTGCTGGAACTGGCATAAACATTACCCTGTAAAACATTTTGATACTTGTGTGGCCTTTGTGAAATCTTTTAAACACTTGGGACAAGTTGTTCTAGAACTATAAATGTTTATTCTCTTTTTTTTTGGTATTGTTTATCATAGGATTTTTATGACATGAGTTTTGTATCAGATTGAAAATGAGTATGGAAATATTGAAGACTCTTATGGCCAAAAAGGAAAAGACTATGTAAAATGGGCTGCAAAAATGGCTGTTGGACTTGGAGCTGGTGTTCCATGGGTTATGTGCCAGCAAACTGATGCTCCAGAATACATTGAACTTTCTTACTCTGTTGACTTTGCTTTCACTAAATGCCGTTCAAAGTGGCCATATTGACCCGTTCACATATGAATGGGTTGATTTTTTGTATGTCTAACGGGTGAAATGGGTAAATAAAGATACAGCTTAACAAAGAAAATGGGAAGGTTTAAACTGGACGAAGTGTCCCAAAGTATGTATTTAGTGCATAATATATCTAATTAATTTATCCAATAAAATAGATTTTTCATTGAAATGAATTACTTTTGTTACTAGTTATTTATAAGAGATTTTAGTTTTGGACAAAACGTGTATTGGGACAAACCAAAACGACCCGTTTGAACCCACAAAAAAATACCCATTTTTGTTTACCTCTACTAACTTGACAACCTGATTCTGATTAGAGTTCAGACATGATTTTTTTAATTATTGCAAATGGATATTGTTAACTCATTTATCTGGTTTGGGTTTCTAAATGTCTCCCCACTCTTTCCTGCAGATAGATGCCTGCAACGGATACTATTGCGATGGTTTTAAGCCTAACTCCAACAAAAAGCCAGTACTTTGGACAGAAAATTGGGACGGATGGTATGCAAATCTCAACATATTTTTATATGCTTTCTCAAAATTCAAACATTTGAAAATTTTAAGCTTTAGGCATATGAATAAATAATCATTTTTGAAACAATTCGTTTATACATCTTTTTTTTTTCATTTATTTGCAAGGTACACAACTTGGGGAGGAAGACTTCCACATAGGCCTGTGGAGGACCTTGCATTTGCAGTTGCCCGGTTTTATCAACGGGGAGGAAGCTTTCAGAATTATTATATGGTAACCTAAGCTACACTAAGTTGACATTCTACCAAAATAATTAATAAGCTGTTTATTAAAGTTTTCAGCTTTACCATATCTTCTTACCATTGGAATGCTTAATTTCTGTGATTGGTGAAATAAAATTCATTTATTTACATGTAACATTTCAATATAAATAGTATCTATGTATCTATCTTCTTATAATGTGTTTTCATGAGTCAGTTTTTTGGGGGGACAAATTTTGGACGCACTTCTGGAGGGCCTAATTATGTCACTAGTTATGATTATGATGCTCCAATTGATGAATACGGTACGATCAATGTCTATGCGTGTGCGAACATTTTGAACTTTTTACTGCTCATTGTGGGTGTTAGGTATTTTTGGCTATAAACTTAGAACCTTGATAATGAATATAATCTGATTAGGTCTTCTGAGCCAGCCTAAATGGGGGCATTTAAAGGAACTGCATGCTGCTATAAAGCTTTGTGAGCCTGCGCTAGTTGCTGCTGAGTCAGCTCAGTATATAAAACTTGGATCTATGCAGGAGGTTTGTGCAAGTCCTCAGCATTTACATTGTTAAGCATGTATTGGTTAAACTACAGGTGGTAATTTCAAGCCTTTTACTTATTGGTGGGCCAGTTCAGGTTATATTTTATCTTTAATGGGTCAAGGACAAAATCAAAACAGTTAGTTTTCTTAGTTTATAAGAAAACACATCCTTAGGTTCAAAAGTCATTCAAACTTCATTTTTAATGCATAAACCTTCCTAAATCATTTTGTTAAAAAAGTTGATTGTTATTGAAATACCACAATTATTTAATCATATTTGACACTCTAATTATAAAATTAATTTAATTAGTTCTGGACAAAAAGCCTTCTTAAACCCAACCTGTTATGACCGGCACGGCGGCACCAAAGTTAACTGGTTTGACCTGTATCCAGTCTGCCCGTTTTACCACCTTTAGGTACTACCTAAGTCACATGGTACCTCTTTTAATTGATTGAAATACATCTTACAAAGATAGGCATATACAACCAATATTATCATTTTATTTTGGCACAGGCACATGTGTACCGTGGTGGTAATACAAGTATTTGTTCAGCTTTCCTTGCAAATATTGATGAACATAAATCGAGCACTGTACAATTTCTTGGTCAATCATACACTTTGCCACCATGGTCTGTGAGTATATTACCAGACTGCAAGACCAGTGTATTCAACACTGCAAAGGTTTGATTTCTGTAATTATGCACAAACTTTATTTCAATCTTTGATTTCTGTCTATTTTCCTTTGGTAGCTAATAGTGTGGGGGTGTTTCGATTTGAGGGTATGGGTTTGATTGTGTTTAAGCCGCCTCATTGCCATGTCAGCATGTCTTTTAAAAAATGTTTTTTTCTAATGGAACAGGTTGGGACACAAACCTCCATTAAGGTTGTAGACTTTGAGGCTACATCATCTGCAGAAAGTTCTGGCCCTGAGCACTTAATGATTCAGAAGCAAGTACCCCTCGTCTCTGAATCATGGATGGCACTTAAGGAACCCATTGGTGTATGGGGTGGTGATAATTTCACTGTTCAAGGCATCTTGGAGCATCTAAATGTAACAAAAGACCAAACAGATTATTTATGGTATATCACCAGGTACTCCATGTCATAATTATATTGTCAGGGCTCCCTTATGCTTTGATAAAGGATAAATTCTCCTAAAAATGTGCCTACAAGTGGAAATAGGAGGATTTGCAGGCACATTTCTGGAGGATGTATCATTTCACCTATGTTTTTATGTACAAGAAATTATAAAATTTAAACAGAGTCTTGTTTGTATCTTCATTTGGGATTTAATTACCTGATTTCACTCTTGAGGGAAATTTAATGATGATGTTACAATGGCTGTGTAACAAAATGCAGAGTATATGTTTCTGATGAGGACATTGCACACTGGAAAGAAAACACAATTACTCCTTTACTCAAAATTGATAGCATGCGTGATGTTGTTCATATCTTTATCAATGGACAACTTATAGGTAGTTTGTCATATTTCTTTTAATTTATAGATCATATAGTTACTAAATTATAGCATTAGTGCTAATGTGTTACATGTGTATTGAAATTAAAGGAAGTGCAAAGGGCGACTGGGTTGAGGTTGTTCAACAAGTTCAACTAAAGCAAGGATACAATGACTTGATGTTATTTTCAGAGACAGTTGGTTTGCAGGTAACTAAAGCTTGCACCATTAGTGTTCTCAGCCGAGAAAGACTCATTTCTTTTATTGAGTGTTGATTTCAGATACTCTCCCCTATTTGCTTGTTTGTAGTATAGACTATAGACTATAGAACCAGGTTATTTGATTCCTAATGAAAATGTTATAATTTCCTCAGAACTATGGTGCGTTTATCGAGAAAGATGGAGCGGGATTTAAGGGTAATATCACTCTAACTGGATTCAAGAATGGGGATGTTAATCTCACATATTCACCATGGACTTATCAGGTACTTTTTCTGATATAATGCCTCCAAAGATTATTCTTCACAACCAAATTGCTATCTTTTATTTTACTATAGGTTGGGCTTAAAGGTGAATTCCAAAAATTATATGCTACTGACAGTGATGAAAGTTCGGATTGGACTAATTTGACACACGACGAAGTTCCATCAATCCTTTCATGGTACAAGGTACAAGTTCTCTATTAAATTTATTTTCAAGATGTCAAATAATTTCTTTTGCTCACCAGTTAAAATGTTTTAGCCTGCTAAATAACTTTACAAGCTATAATAGATTTACTTCACTATACCTTGAAAAAATCAAGTTAAATTTGTATCCGACTTTGGCATGGTTGATGGCAGACATATTTTGATTCCCCGGGTGGGAAAGATCCAGTGGTTCTTGATATGAGCAGTATGGGTAAAGGTCAAGCTTGGGTCAACGGACATCATATAGGAAGATACTGGACTCTCGTTGCCCCACAAGATGGATGCCAAGAAACTTGTGATTATCGGGGAGCTTATAATTCAGATAAATGCCAAACAAATTGTGGAAAACCTACTCAGATCTGGTACTTATCTTTCAAAACTGAAAATCATTATAGAAACATAGAAAAATTGATTGCGGATTTGACATAGCGATTTTGATGAAACAGGTACCATGTACCGAGATCATGGTTGAATCCATCAGACAATCTACTTGTTCTATTTGAGGAGACAGGAGGAAACCCATTTGAAATTTCTGTCAAGACAGTATCTGTTGGAACTGTCTGTGCTCACGTGTCTGAGGATTATTATCCACCTGTCGAAACATGGTCCCACTTAAATCGTGAGACGGAACCAATAATGGAATTGCAGTGTGAAGACGGTTATATAATTGCATCCATAGAGTTTGCCAGCTATGGAACCCCCCAAGGTACCTGCCAAGTGTTTTCTGTAGGCAACTGCCATGCACCAACTTCATCTTCGGTCTTATCCAAGGTAAGATAGACACGCACGCGCGCGCGCGCACACACACACATACTGCATGTATATACATAAATGCATGGATGCAGTAATTAAATTATGAATTGTTAACAGGCGTGTGAGGGAAAAAATAGCTGCAAAATAGAGGTGTCTAATTCGGTATTTGGAGACCCGTGCCCCCGGACTGTGAAAACCTTGGCTGTTGAGGCAAAATGTGAACCATTATCGTCATCATGGTACGCTGGATTATCAGAAATGTGAGTGCACGAAACAGGAAATGTCAAAGCGCGTTCGGTCTTCAATGGTACGAAATTTCTACTGATTCTTGTACAATGTCATATATGCAATGACATTTATTTAATCAAGTGTTGGGTTTTGTACATATGTATAACTATAAATACAATTATAAAAAATCTTTGGCTGGTGACATTTGTTTGTTGGTTGAATATAGTTATACATATGTATAACTATAAATACAATTATAGAAGAGTTTTGTGACTTTGTCTAGAACTTATTATTGTCATAAGGGTTCTAAAATAATACCAAATTGATAGAATGGAAAGTGGTCTGGTATGATTTGGAATCATGTATTGTTATATTATTATTTATGAGGGTATTTTTGTCATTTTACACTAACTTAATAGAAGTTAACTAAATGAGTTAGAAAATGGCAAGAAAATGAAACACGAGGATGGGAATGAGCACAAAAATCTTTTTGGACTGAAATGACAAAAAGTGACCAAACCACATGAACGAAAATGACAGTTACTCGTACATAAAATATCAAGACAACTTATGAACAAGAAATAAAGCATTTTATGCCTGTTTTTAGTTAGTTTTGGAAGCCTATATGATCCCTTAATTTCCCAAAAATACCGCTAAAACAAGGGACCGAGATTTAAACGCAAGATAGAAAAGCACAAGGTGTTACATCTGTTGATAGAACAAGATGTAGGCTTCACATCTTAACACTTCCTCCAAAGAAACCTCACGAACAGAAGCATCACTGGCATTATACCATAACTTACCTCCCTCGCCTCCTCGTACATATGCTACATAATGGCCGCCCATCATTGTCCCCATATGCTCCACCACACCTATTAATCTGTACTTGTATCTCCCTTTATCTTTACGCCTGCAAAGTCAGTCATCCAACAAATGATCATATATGTAATATAGCAATATTGTAGAGGTATCAACTAAAAACAACTTATACCTAGGATCCATGTAAGCCTCAAGATCAATGATCTCTTTGAAATCAACATGGCCATTTAATTTCCTCAAACGCCCACGAGCATCTTGACTTAGCCTTTTCAAGTGAATCGTTAAAATTGGCGGGACACTATTAATAAGTATCCTCTTTGATGCATCTCTTGTCACCTTATCACTACTAGATTTCGCATCATTCTTATCCTCAACCACCCTCTCACCAAGCCCGTTTACAAGACAAGCATCCGTATCTTGAACAGTACAACTCTCTTTACCATTTTCTTCTAGATTGCAATCACTTTTACCATTATGCAACCCGTTAGAGACGGAACACTCAACGCTGGAATCAGATGAAATACTTAAAGTTTCATTTTTGGGCCCATTTGTATCGGATTCTTGAAGTATTTCTATTTCCTTCGGTTTCATCTTTCGTTCTACCAAAGTTTTTGAACATTGCTCACAATGCCATGCGTGTTCATCTCTAGTGAGAATTTCTGTCGACGTGAAGTCAGCTAAACATTTTTCCACAGAAACCGGAGAATCAGAATTGTCCACCTCTTCAGAATCAGAATTAAAAAAATCATAACCATTGTTGCGTCTGAACATAGTTCCAATTCCTATACCACAAATTTTAATCGGGTCCAAAGTGGGCCCATAAACAACATCAGGTTCATCAAATACGTCCCGAAACCAATCAAAACCATTACTGGTTGAGCTGATTTTTTCATCAGGAAGCAATAAAACTTCAGATTCTTTAACTACCCGTGGCTCGTCATCCCAACAAACATCATTACCAATATCAAGATTTTGAACTACTGATGTGCTTTCATTTTGTGAAGTGTTGTGATCATTTGTTAACAACGAATCGTTTGAGTCAGTGACCACATCATTACCAATACCAGAAGTTTGAATTACAGATGGCTTTTCATTTTGTGATGCTGTGTTGTGATCACTTGATGAAGAAACTGGTACAAGACGGTATGACCACACATCGTCTGCCAGCTTAGCGTAGTCAGCGACCACATCATTATCATTATCACTATCATCCCATACACATTTGTCATAATCACTAGATACCGTCGTTGGCTTCACACAATCCAAGAATGTCGAAAAATCAAACGAATTCACTTTATGATTACCACTGCTATTCCACGTAGTGTTTGGCTCAACATAATTCACAAGTGCCAAATTCTCGTCTGATTTCTTAAGTTTAACCTCGGATAACTTGTCATATCCATTATAAAACTTCAGCCCAAAATTCATGTGTCTTTTAAAGGGGTGTCTTAGTTTCTTTGATGGCGTACTTTTAGAAACAGATTTCTTGGTCGGTAACGATAACGAGAGATCTAGATACGGTTCGTATACTACTGAAGTATGCCCACATTCCAAACAACAAACACTGCTAGAAGTTTGTCCACCAAACATAGTATCTACAATACCAGAACTTTCATTACACAATCCATCAAGCAAAAACCGAAGCAACTCGTGACTATCCTGCTGCTGGAACCCCTTAAACTGAGGAGCCATGGCGCAAACAGAGTCAAAAAGGGCTCGCGGGTTGACCAAATCTGTTGTGGACTGACTACTAGTTTCAAGAAAAAGTTCCTTTAAAGCAGCTGAAAGCGCTTGAATGGATCCATCCAATGTCATATAATGATCACGCAACGTATCCATTGCTAGAAGATTTTGCAATATTGAATTGAAGAAACAAGTGTTACCTAAATTAAGCAAACCCTTAACCGTATATCCACCACCACCATCACCATTACCATTTTCTGAAGCATTTAAAGATTCGACCTTGACATCGTCATACGTTAGAGTAAGAGTAAGACTGTCACTTGAACAACTTCCAGACAAAGATTTTTGTGTTTTGAATATAACATTAGACCAAATATGTTTTTGTTCTTCGGTTTCTACTAAAGCATGAACTGGAATGAGTGTGTTACAAGTGAAGCACCAGCCAATGGATGACGGTTGAGTCTGGCATGGCGAGGGGCGTGAGAATGTGGCGTTGTGGGAAAGCCGATCCCACCGCATGTACACTGTCCACATGCCAGACACATCCAGATGAGTTTTTTTCTTTTACCAAGTTTGATCAGCTTACCACCCCTTGTATTATTATTAAGCACTAGTTTCCTACAATCATCACATTGAAGCGACTCGCAGCTTGACGACGTTATCTTTGAAGATAAGTTTTCGAAACGAATGCCGTCTTTAAGATGAGAACAATGTACTCTTGCTGCTGCCTCTTTCCCCATTAATAAGCCAAGCCCTACCTGCAAGGTAAGTCATCATCCAGTTGAAAGATTAACTACTTAAAAACTACTAATAATAATAATAATAAGTAACCAACACAAACATACAAACAAAGAGTAAGACCAATATATAAACTTTATGCAAACAAGCCAAGCTGTTGACGAGCTTTTTGAGGGGGAGCCAGCACGTTTAGGCTTGTCACGCCTTAACTAGTCTTTTGGACTTATTTAAAGTTTTTGTAAAAACAAATGTATGTATATTAATTAACAAATAATAAACAAGGCGAGACCAAGCTTGAAAAAACAACTCACGAGTTGGAGCACCCGTAATTTGATGACGTACATGAAGTACTAGTAAGTATTATTATTATTATTATTAAGTGTACGTGATGATCCATATATATTCCGAACTTAAAAAAAAGCACATTAATGTATATTCATGACTACTATATATTATATGTTATAGTTATAGATATATCTATCAGTCGTACGGAATAAGAAGATGAAAACACATAAATAAAATTGAATGCTTAGGTTCTTTACAACAACCACAAGATTAGATATAAAAATTATATTATAAAATAAAATAACCTTCTTCTACTTACTATCGAGTTGACGGTAAAAAAAAGATGCCTTCCGCCGGTGACTTTGGGGAGTCAACTCCAGACCAGAGGATTTTCTTTTCTTTGAGGCGGTATTTAATATTTTATATATAATAATAATAAACGAGCCTGGCCCGAGCTTAAGTAGGCTTGGGCCCGAGTTGTTTTTTTCTAAGATTAAGCTTGATTTGTTTATTATTTATTTAACTTTAACGACCAGAAAAATTTTATTAAACTAGCAAGATACTAGAAACACCAATATAAGCCATCAAATAAGAAACTCAACACCAAAACAAATACACCAACACCTACCCCACCCCAAATACAACCATTAAACCCGAAAACTACACTAATCCTCCCAAATGAGACATTGTTTTGTTCTATTCTTTACCCAAAGGAACCCAACGCCTTTATCTCTTCTAACAAATTTGAGATTTGAATCGGTGGTCCCATAATGAGCTAACGTCTTTCTCCTTTTCCATAAGCACCATGCCGCTATTAAACAAACCGCATGAAACACTTAGCTTTATCCTTAGAAAATGTCAAAATTTCCAACATATTGTGAAAACTAAAAAGGATAAGCATGGGAACATTGGACCACCACATTCCATAACGTTTGCACAAGGCCACACGATAAAAACACGTGCTCAACCGACTCTTCCACCTTACTGCAAATCGGACGTATATTCAAGTTTACCAGGATATTTCGTTTAACCAGCGCACCAAAAGTAGGAAGCCGATACAAAGCCGCCCGCCGCACCATAATATTAACCTTCTTTGGGACCCAACGGTTCCACTCAAATAAATAGTTTTGATCATTAACCGAATGTGTCATTAAACACTCATCGACCTGAGAAGTTTCCAAAAGGATAAAACCGTTTTATAACCCCCCCCCCCCCCCCCGGAGTTAAAAGAACACCTTAGCGGAATAGGAGCAAACTTCTCAATTCATTTATTTCCTCTCCATCGCCCAGCTCCCTCATTCACATATGCAACCATCTACCACTTTACATCCCTTGGATTTTCCAAGAGAAAAAGGTTTTGGAAATCAAACCCTCAAAAGGAAACTAATCCACCCTACAATCAAGACAAAACCATGTATGCTTACCACGTGTTAAAAGCCCGTACTTAACTCCACCCCATACTTCTGGAGACTCGAATAAATATTCTTTATTTATTAATTCATTCATTTGTTTTTGTTTTTAATTAATTTTTTTATATATTTTGAGAAAAACTTTAAACCCATCTACAAGCTCATGTAGTACCTTAAACATACAAGTCTAAAAAAGATAAACCTTAATAACATACAAGCCTCGAGTTTGAACCCTTTATTTTACTTGTAATATTGTATATTACACATTTTCAACTAACCTAAGATTTTTAACTAACAACTTTTTACATCTTATAAGTTAGAAAATATTAATGAATAAATCTATGCATGATACATATGAAAATAAAATGAAAAACATTAAAAAAATGAGAATCAGTTTTTATTAATTGCTTTGGTTATTATTTATACCTTACTAGGGTTCTAATTACCTCAATGTAGCTATTAGTTTAATATGTTGTAAACTTGTAACAGAAAGTTATCATGATTTATGTGACTCGATCCGACCTAAACTAAAAACCAACCTAAGAGACATTTTGCATTGGAACAAAAAACCAACTTAAGAGACATTTTGCATTGGAACAAAATGCTTAGATTAGACAGAAAGTTGTCAAAAATTGAGGTTTTTTATAATATTAGTATTTACTCGGATGTGCAAGATAATAAATAAAACCGATCTTAGCTCAGTTGGTAGAGCGGAGGACTGTAGTAGGCAACAAGCTCACAGCTTATCCTTAGGTCGCTGGTTCGAATCCGGCAGGTCGGACTTTTTTGTTTTTTTTACTTAATTTTTTCAAACTTATTTTTATAATATATATGACATCACACAACTTTGTATGCATAAACCAACCACTATAGCTAAAGTTAACCATTTCTTATAACTTTGTTATTTCCTAATAAATCGAGTGATGATGAAATAGCGAATTTTATTTGTACATCCAATAAAAAGTAATTAATTAGACGATTATGAGCCGATGATCTCATGTTAATACAAGACAAGGCACCTTTTTTTCTTCTTATTAAATACAAAGAATGCAAGTAAATACAGACAGTTAAAACAAAACTCAACCTCACCATAGAGGAATGCTGCAAACTTTCTTCAGGCTAGTCATGAAAATCATGCCTGAACTTATGATATAACTGATAATATCATATCCACTTGAGCATTACCCTTCTTAGATTTATTTGAACAAATCTTTTGTGTAACATGTTCCTTTCCTAGTCTTAACTCTAATGTTAATACCTATTTTCGCTGTCTGCAAGACAAAGAATCTGCTCATGAGATTTCTAGAACTAATCTTGGCTTGATGCATTCGGCTCTTGTTTCAATCACCAAAGTTCTAATGCATGAACCTGAAGAGGTTGCATTTACAATATGTCAATATGTAATTTGGGTTGTTTAAATGTGTTTTTAAAATAACTATTGTGACTTGAAATTGAAATGATCAGTTTCAACTTTCAACCGTGCAGAAAAATCACGATAATAGCAGAATTTTCACAGGAATGCACTACAGTAACAAATTTTAGTTTTTTACACTATAAAACACTACAAAAATGGACACTTTTTTTTTAAATTTCAGCAAGTTATCATTATTATAAATGAATAATTCTATAGTCCTAATTATGAAGTTGCTTGCAGTATAGCCCATATATTCCATGCTATGAAAATTGATTTTATAAACTAACTAGCAAAACCCTACTACACATAAAAAGAAGGCATTTGATACTTACATTGTTACCAATAATCTTGACACGAGCAACTCCCATTTTTAAAATGATGAAACCGCTTTATATCCCGTACTACAATATCCTTCTTGGTCATTTTGCTAGCATACTTCATAAAAGAATGACAATCTCCACAAATTTTCAAATTTTTCACAATCCTAATAACCTTCAAATCATCACCAGAAATTAGGGCGAAAGCGAGCGCCAATTTCTCACTATGACTTCCCAAAGATCCTTCGTTTTCTTCTTCTTCAATATTATGTAGCACCCACTCACTTTCAGGCATGTAACCAAACTCTCTTGCATTTTTAGTAATTTCATCTAATTTCAAATGTATTTCATCTGAACGATAATGAAAATGATCGCCAGCTACAAAGCTAGTGACATGACCATGTATTTCAATATAACTCCACCCGGAATCTTTTGCTACACCTTTATTTCTCATTTCGGTCCTCACTCTTTCTACGTCTTGCCACTTGCCTGCCCGAGCATAAACATTTGAAAGAAACACATAACCGCCAGGATGTTTAGGCTCTAGTTCTAGAAGCTTCTCGGATGCATATTCTGCCATTTGAATGTTCTTGTGCACGCGACAAGCTCTATACAGTGACCCCCAAATGACAAAATCAGGATCTATTGGCATTTTTTTAATGAATCTTAAAGCTTGATTTAAGCGACCAGCCCTACCATAAAGATCAACAATCACTGCATAATGTTTCATGGTGGGTCCAATCGAATATTCATGCGTCATTTTGTCAAAAAAATGAAGACCCTGGTCAACATTTCCAGCATGCAAACAGGCGGTTATAATAGCAAGAAAGACCACCCCATCTGGCTTTATTCCTGCAAACAAAGAGACGACGTTAACATGTTTCTCCAAACCATTAAAACGTATCGTATCCTTCCAACGTTAGTATCAAAAAGATAAATCTGGAAATGAAAGTCGACCTTATACCTGCATACATCATTTTGTTGAAACAATCAACAGCCTTATCAAGATATCCATTAATAGCACAACCCCATATCATAACACTCCACGTCCGAATATCTTTCTCTTCGGCTACATCAAACACCCGACTTGCATTCTCAACGGACCCGCATTTTGCATACATGTCCACCAGCGCAGCCGTCACACCTTTCCTCAACGCAAACCTGTTGCTCAAAACATACTCATGTATTCTTGTCCCCGTCTCAAGAGCTCCCGCTTTCGCACAAGCCAAAAGCACACAACCAATCGTCTGATCATTCGGTCTCACACCCTGCTCCAACATCTCACCAAACATCGATAACGCCTTTTCATACCGCCCGTTTTGCATAAACCCATTGATCATCGTAGTCCACGAAACCACATCCTTATCCACCACACACCCCCAAATCTCCATAGCCCGGTCAATCTCACCGGCTTTCATCAAGCCGTTAATCAACGCACTCCAAGTCGAACCATACTTCTCAACCGGCATCACCTCAAACAATTCCATAGCCTTACGCCATTTCCCAGCTCTACAATACCCATTAATCAAAACATTCCATAACAACGTACTTCTAACCCCATCCCCCCATTGAGAACTTTCATCGAACACCTGGCGTGCACACTCCAACAACCCGACTTTCGCATACATATCCACCAAATAAACCAACACGACCTGATCGCGTAACAAACCCGCCTTCAAAACGTTACCATGAACCTCCATTCCAACCCACCCTTCTTGTAAACACCCTACAGACTTCAAAACAAATGGAAAAGTTAAATAATTGGGCTTCACATTCGACCTCAACATGACAACAAAATACGAAATTGAGCTCATGTAGTAACAATTATCAGCTAAAGCACGGATTAGTGAGTTAAAAACGTATAAATTAGGGTTCTTGAAGTGGCGAAATACGGCGAGAACGTGGTTAATGAAGGTGGGTTTGAAGGAGTATGATGAGATGAGTTGGGTGATGATTCTTGGGTTGGAAAACTGGTGGTGGGTGATGATCTGGGCGTGGATCTGGTGAAGGTGTTTGAGGGTTTTGGAGGAGTGGATTAAAGAGATGAACTGGGGTTCATCCATGGTTTTGATTTTGGATTTGGCGGGAGATGGTTTGGTGGTGTTTGAGAAGAGTTTACTGAGTGATGATGGTTTCATTGTTTAGTGGCCAAATGAGATGGTTTAGGGTTTATTCATGATTTTAACTATTTAAAATGTTGTTACACAAGCGTCGATTAAGTCTCGATTAATCGCTAATCAGTGGCGAATATTGGATGAAGATGTCGAGGGGGCGGACGGAAATACACATTAAAAAATCCGTATACGGAAGGGGCCGGGATCAAATTTTAGGTTGGAAACAGGTAAATGTACACTACGTATGAAAAATGTCGGACGAAAACGAATAAATTTACACTAATGCGCGAAAAAACGGAGTGGGTCAGGGCCACCCTGGCCCCAACTATCCTTCGTCATTGTCGCTAGTTATTTTTGGACTAATTGGTCAATGGTCAAATCCAGCGATTAATCGGACTTAATCGACCTTTTCTGATGAGATTATGGTCAAAACCGGCGAGATTCCGGCCAAAATCAGCGATTTCCAGCAACATTCTAAACAAAATTAAGGGTTTCTTGGGAGATTCCAACCAATTTCTGGCCAAAATGTGTTTGTGTACATGTAAAACTGAAAATTATATATAAAAATGTGTTTGTGTGTGTATATAAAGCTGAAGTTTATACATTAAAGTCTGATTCGATTAATCTAGATAAACTTTAGCCCTCACGTCACCGCCCGATTAACGACTAGCGATTTTTACACCACTAGTCTTAAGGTTAAAACATAGACCTGGTTAACCGTTTGAACGAATGTGTTATAAGTGATCAAACCTAATAGATAAAAATGTTACTTTCTTGCTATAAGTCTATAACCAAACCCACAAATACAAAAGTTATTAAACATATTTGTTTGATATTAAATATTTAAGTTTTTTAAAAGTTGAAGGCATATTTTAAGATGCTATGATAATAGATCCTATAGTGATATAGTATCTCATATGCACTTGAATCAAGCAAATGTCCCCTTTGAAGGAATTTTTAAAGTCTTGAAAAGGATTGGGGTTAACTCTTCTATAGAAACAGTTTCTCTAGTATGCAACTATTGGTACAAATGTACAATACTACATTCTATCCTCAATGCGAGAAACAATGTGTCGTTACAATCACCTTATTTACGAAGCCCTAAATATTCAATCCCGATATTAAAACTAGGAAAAGGCTCATGGTTCGATTTTGTTTTCATTTTATTACATGAACAACCCGAAGATGCAATGGTCCTCTAGAAAAAGTTTGTTTGTTTTAGTTATGGACTTGTAACGGAGGTTGTCTTTCTCTTTCACTCATGTTTGAAAGATGATCGATTTGCCAGCATCTCATGAAGGTAAGCAGATAATCAATCTAGTAGCGAATAAATTTAACACGTTGATGAAAACCACTTTTCTAAGCAATGTACGAATAGAATGACAAAGTATTGTTTTAAAAAAATAACCATAGAGATTTTAGTATACATGCTACAACTTTGATGATTTACATTTTAAATTTGAACCATGTTATCAATATTGTTAGTAGAAACCTCAAATTTCAACTATTGATGATATGGTATTAGAACTTTCACGTCATTTCCGCATTTTTAAACAAACTCTCTTAAGTTGTTTGTATTTTGTTAGGCAATCATGGCCTTTCTTATAGATGTAAAACTCTAGACTTGCTTTTTATTAAAACCATGATTTAGAAAATTAAATATAATCATTAATATGTTATATAATTTCACTTTAACAAAGAACTAACCACGTGTCCTAACTTACAATACATTAAAACATGATCAACATGACAAACGACCAAATAATAATAACAAATTAACAATAAACAAATAGTTCTTTGTATTGTATGTAGATTCTCTCTATAGTCTATACAATATACACATTTGTAAAATCTAAACAAATAATGATAAACTATAAACGTGTTTTCACATGACTCAAGTTAAAATAAAGTTATTTATAGATCTAGAAAAGATAAATTACATCACAAACAAATAATAATACACCACTTTGTTACGTACTTTATTAGTTTATTATTTATAAATTTTATGATTTTATCGTCTTTTCCAACACACGTTATCCGATATCACAATTATCCAATTAAGATCAAACACCCATGTCACATGCCATATTTTAGTGGATATGGAATAGGATTCGTTGTTTTAATAATATCAAAGTCACATCATTATCCATTTATCCTCAACTTCAATAATTAAACCATTCGTATATTTTTTTTCCAAAAATGGCAACAAAAAAAAAAACAGCAATAATTCGAGTGTGTTTGGATATTATTTTAAATCAATTAATACTTTTTCTTTAGTATCGCACACGGTGGTCGAGTCGGGTTAAAAAATGTTATCAACACACCACTAATACTATAATAATATTTTTTTACTTGTACATTGTACATTAATGTGTTTAGACATCTTATGATATGCATGACTCATACGCCTTGTATAACAGAGTGTTGATGTACATAAAGGTTAATGGGTTTGCATTACTCGGGCTTTTAATGTTTGAAAGTCTACCTAAAACACGACCTCAATAACAATCAATTACATGCATTCGGGTAACAAGTTTGTTTAGATCAAGTTTCAGGCATTTAACGAAATACAAAACCTACAAAGAATCGATACCCTTTCCATCTTACATTGTTTCTTCGTGACCTTACCCGCGTCTTACTAGTTGGACAACGATAACAAGCTTGCTAAGTAAAAAGAGAATATTTAATCCAACCATCATTTGTGACTTGTGAGCTACTAGTTATGTTATCTTTAATTCAACATTGTACAAATTAAAGTCATCATTATATATATATGATGTGAGTAGTTTATCACATTGTTCGTTTGTCTTTTGAAAGTGATGCATTGTTAGTTAAACAATACATCATTTTAAACATTTACAATAGTAAAATCTGTTAGGCTAAACAACAAACGGATCAAAATGGACTATGACGTATGAAACTTGAAAGAATATATATCTCGTTTCAACTTATCTAAATCAAGGGAGGTGATTGGGTTTGGTATTTAGCTTAAGCGGTTCGGTTTATTCAGGTTTTAGACCTTCGAAAGTCTTACCGAATAACACCCGATTTAATCAGTTTTGGGTAGAGGTGCACAAAACACCTAAACCTGGACTTGGACCCGAAAAAAAACCAGGAACTGGGTTGTTTTATATCTGACACTTACTACCCGACACTAACCGTAAGGTATGCATTTCAGTACCAAAAGCCGTACCCAGAACCGGGACTGATTTGTACATGGTAATACCCGAAAACCGAAACCAGGTTTTTCAAATACCCGAATTTACCTGAAAAATAATGCGGCCTCTTAAAATCCAATCTATACCAGGTAAAAAGCTCGAAAATAGGGTATTCAAATACTCAGTTCTATACCCGACCTGTACCTGATGCATGAAGTATGTTTTTTAAAGACAATTACTGGACCCGGACATGACTCGGGTTTTTTATGAATACCCGATTTTTAATACACGATCATACCCAAATCCAGTTCTATACCCGAAACCAGGAATTAAAAAAAACCCGATTTATGCGCATCTAGACTTGTGGGTATGGGTATGGATAAAATAGATGGGCCTAGGATGATTCTGTTTTTAGTAACACCCAAAAATATATAAACTTATGTTGCTCCATTCCATCTTTGTGTCACATCACACAAAACAAAACACAACTCAAACTCAAACAACAAGCAACATATTATTATTCAAAGATCAACCACCGGTTTCCGTCACGCCACCGTTATCGTTTACTTTACAGGAACCAACCGGCAGTTTACAATTTGCTGCACTGCACCCAAATCAATGAAAGAAACTGTCATATAGTGCCACTTACAAAGATTCCAATAATATTCCACAGCATATCCGTTTTATCAATTCTTAATAAAAACACCAACTTTCACTCTACCCTTTAATCAAAATGGCATTCAAGATTGATTTAAAAACTGTGATCTCAATTGGGTTTTCTTATTTTATTATAATATTTGTGGGTTTTGTTTTTGGTGGTGAGATTGTAAAAGGTGACGGTGGGATTCCGACCACCCTTGATGGACCTTTTACGCCGGTTACGGTCCCACTGGACCAGAGTTTTCGTGGGAATGCCGTCGATTTACCGTCCGATGACCCTCGGGTCCAACGGCCTGTTAACGAGCTTGAACCGGAGCAGATTTCGGTTTCACTTTCCTCCAATTATGACTCTGTTTGGATTTCTTGGATTACTGGTAAAAATCTTTCCTTTTTATTTTTTTGTTTACGGGCTAGTGGCGTAGCTTGTTACCTGTTTACGGGTTAGCAACGCAGCTTGTTGCCTGTTTATGGTTCTGTTTGTCTTGGATTTCGGGTAAAAGTCTTTCCTTTTTTGGCTTACGGGCTAGCGGTGCAGCTTGTTGCCTGTTTTGATTTGAATTTTTTGGATAAATGGTAAAAATATATCCTTTTTTTGTTTACGGGCTAGCATTGCAGCTTGTTGCCTGTTTCGGTTTGGATTTGTTGGTTTAGTGGTACAAATATATCCTTTTTTTTGTTTACGGGCTAGCAGTGCAGCTTTTTGCCTGTTTCGGTTCGGATTTTTTGAATTAATGGTAAAAATATATCCTTTTTTTGTTTACGGGTTAGCAGTGCAGCTTGTTGCTTGTTTCGATGTTAAAAAATGTATGCTTTAAAGAAATCTTGAAATTTCAAGAAAATCTTGAATTTCAAGGTTTGTTCATTAAAATCTTGATTAAGGTTTAAGCAAAACTAGCTATTTGCTTGTAAGATGTTAAGTCATAGAAATTTTATTCTAGCTACAATATTAATTTATTTTTTTCATGTATAATTTGTACTTTATGTTACAGTGGTCCTAGAGTTTGAAATTTTGGGTCTTTTGTTGAAAAATGCAGGTGAGTTTCAAATTGGGAACAATATAAAGCCACTTAATCCTGATAGTGTAGCTAGTGTTGTAGAATATGGGAAAGACAAATATTTAAAAAAACATACACAAAAAGCAGAGGGTTACTCTCTCATTTACAACCAGCTTTACCCATTTGAAGGCCTACAAAACTACACTTCTGGTATCATCCACCATGTTCAACTTACAGGTTAGCTTCCAAAAATTTGATCTTTTTTATATGAAAATTTTCAAGAAAGTTTGAATCTTGGTGTGTGAATCTTGCAGGATTGTCTCCGGATACTGCTTATTATTACCGATGCGGAGATCCTTCGATTGGAGCGATGAGTGGTGTTTTTCGGTTCAAAACGATGCCTGTTTCTAGCAGGAAAAATTACCCGAAAATAGGCATTGTTGGTGATCTTGGGTTAACTTATAATTCAACATCAACAGTGAGCCATTTGATGCAGAACAACCCTGATCTTATGATACTTGTTGGTGATGCAACTTATGCTAACTTGTATCTAACCGATGGCACTGGTTCGGATTGTTATTCGTGTTCGTTTGCAAACACTCCAATTCATGAGACTTATCAACCGCGTTGGGATTACTGGGGAAGGTAAAAGTTTTGATCTTTATCAAAATCTTGATTCTTGTAACAAGATGTTTAAATATTTTACATTCCAGATTTTGGTCATTTATATGTTTTTGTTCTTGAAGATATTAATTAACAATTTGGAGTGAAAAATGTCAGGTATATGCAGAGATTAACATCTAAGGTGCCAATAATGGCTATACAGGGTAACCATGAAATTGAAGAGCAAGTCGACGGCATAACATTCGCATCTTACAATGCACGATTCACGTTTCCATCTGAAGAAAGTGGCTCGAAATCCACCATGTATTACTCTTTCAATGCAGGAGGCATACATTTCCTGATGCTTGGTGGCTACTCTGCTTATGATAAATCATGTAAAAATTCAATCTTTATTACATATGCTGACTTTGACTTTTTTTTACTTTTGACTTTGACTAATGGGCTTGTGTAATTGACTAATTGTTTCATGTAGCCGAACAATTCAAGTGGTTGCAGAGGGATTTGGCTAAAGTTGACCGCGCAGTGACACCATGGCTTGTTGGTGTATGGCATCCACCATGGTACAACTCCTATGTTTCTCATTATAAAGAAGTCGAATGCATGAGGGTAGCCATGGAAGAAATGCTGTATAATGCTGGTGTCGATATCATTTTCAATGGACATGTAAGTAAAAAAGATTAATTAAACCTGAACCGACCCATAACGAAAATGGAAGTTGAGTGTTTGACTATGTGGTTGTTATATATTTTCAGGTTCATGCTTATGAGAGATCAAACCGAGTATACAACTACACGTTGGACCCTTGTGGTCCGGTGCACATAACAGTAGGGGACGGTGGTAACCGAGAAAAAATGGCAGTTAAACACGCTGATGAACCTGGTAACTGCCCGGAACCATCTTCCACACCGGATTCATTCATGGGTGGTTTTTGTGCCTCCAACTTCACATCGGGCCCCGCAGCTGGAAACTTCTGCTGGGACCGCCAACCCGAATACAGCGCTTACAGAGAAAGCAGCTTCGGGCATGGGATTTTACAGGTCAAGAACGAAACACATGCTTTATGGACGTGGCACCGGAATCAGGATATGTATAATGTGGCTGGAGATCAAATATTCATTGTTCGGGAACCTCATCGGTGTCATGTTAAACCACCGGTTATGCACTGGGATCAGTGAAACGAAACTTGTTTCCAGAACAGATTTGTATAGCATACACGGGTCGATTGTATGCGTGTGATAGGGCAAAAAAACAAAGCTCGATCCATGATTCGTTGGTTGTTTGTTGTAATGCATTTTAATCAAATATCAATGAATGTAGCAAGTATTCAACTCCTAAACATTAGATAATCATAATAGAGCTGCACAAATCGGGTACACCTTGAAAACCCGAACCGGTTCGGAACCGGTTTTTTTCAACCCGGGTAGAGAATGACACCGGTTCCAGTCAGGAACCGGTTCGGTTCCCGACCCGAACCGGTGCCCAGATATGCGAACTTTTAAGAACCGGTAGGGTATGAACCGGAACCGGTTTTTACGTAAAAACCGGTTCCGCCGGTTTTTTTTGAAATTTAAAAATTAGAGCCGTTAGGAACCGGTTCCAACGGCTATATAGCCGTTTTTGACCGTTGGAACCGGTTTTTTAACTATAAATAGGGTATTTTCTTACTAATAATAGCAAGTTTCAAAACTATCAAACACACTCCAATTCCAAAACCATAAAACACACTACAAACCAAAATTAACCTTAAACCGACCACAAATGGCATCCAATGATGACGTTGTTATGGTGATCGAAACAACAAGATGCCCCGATGTTTGGGTCCATTACGATTTGTGTCTCATGACCGACTCACATGAGTTGGCACGTTGCAAATATTGCTCGAAGTTTCTTAAAGCAGGGTCCAACTCGACATTACAAAAACATACGAATAAGTATTGTCGAGAGAAAAAAAGATTGGAAGATAAAAAAAAGGAAGTGGGAGAGTCGTCCGGCTCTACAACCCAAAAATAAGTATTCCCGGATTAAAACGACGGACTTTGTTTTTTATGTTTTAGTTGTTATGTTTAGTATCGTTTATGTGTTAATAATGTTTGTAATAGTTAGTTTTTAAATAAATAAAATGTTCGTCGTTATTAAAAAAGTAACAAAAATTAATCGAACAAATTATAATAAAACATATAGTACAATTCTTCTTCGTCGAAACAAATAATTTTACCAAAACAAATAATTAGTCGAACAAGTTACAAATAATTACAAGTAATGGAAACAAGTAATGGTGAAACAAGTAATGGAAACAAGTTATATATAGGTTTGGCCCAAGAACCGGTTCCAACGGCTAGTTTGACTTTTTGTTTGACCCTTGAAAAAAAACCCGTCGGAACCGGTTTTTCCGGGTACGACCCGAACCGGTTCCAAATAATAACCGGGTAGGAACCGGGTTGGAACCGGTACTGAAATATATATAGTAGAACCGGTCCCGATTTTCGGGTACAAAAATACCCAAACCGGGTATTGTTCCAACCGGGTTGGAACTGGAACCGGTTCCGGTTCGGTTCCACCGGTTAGGTTCCGGAACCGGTTTTTTTGTGCACGTCTAAATCATAAGAAAAAAGTAGATTACCCAAACAATATAACTTGATTTAAGGTTGCAAATCTAAATGGTGTTACTAACTATAAATAATGATCTAGCCTATGCATACAAAATTGTTATCAATTCCAAGATGAATAATGTGTTGATATGCAAGATTTTTGAAAACGGGGATGTCCGGAAAGCTTTAGAAACTGGCGGAGTGTCTAACGTGGGTACCGTGCCATTACCAATCGGTGTAAGCCCTCCTCTGAGCGGTGACGGCTGAGTACTGCCCGGAGTCGTAACTGGTGTTGTTGTCCCTCCTGCAGTGCTGAAATTGCACAAACAGTGATGTTCAGTTTAGTTTATGTTTTTAACAACATAAAACATAAAAAGAACAGGGGTGTGTACACCAGCCAAGCCCGAGCACGACTCGTTTTGACTTACGAGAGCTCGAGCTTGGTTCACTTATTACTTATTAAATAGTTTATATATGTTTACAACTCTCTTTGTATAATTTGCATAATACCTTCAACGAGCCTAAGCTCGGCTCGAGCTCGTTAGTACCTTAAACGAGCCAAGGCTTGGCTCGAGCTTGACTATGTAGCGTAGGGGTGAGCATGAACCGGGTCTTACCCGTAAAACCCGCAAGACCAGTCAAACCCAAACCGACCACATCCGCTTAGAATACAATATGGTCGGTTCCCAGGTCCTACAACTATTAAAAAACGGGGTCCACATCAGGTTCGGGTCTACAATAACCGCTTAGAAACTACATAAATCGGTTCTATGACCCGATAGACCCCCTAGGACTCCGAACCGGGTATTAACAATAGGGTCTTTCCCCGGTATATTCTTTACCATTAACCGGGTCCGGGTCGGTTTTTGGGGCAAGACCCATTTGATCACCCCTAGACTATAGTGTGATAATAATATGTAAAAATCAAAAAGAGAAAAACTTAAAAATACGCAAGGCAGGCTCGTGGGTCCCATAATAAACCAGCTGCTCATTTCAAGCTTTTTATCGATCCGACATGTAAAAGAATGGCGCATTGATGATACATACATACCTGGGAGACGGTGGATAAATACAAGATCCATAACTCGGATCGGTTTTGGCAAAGGTGGCGGTACCGGAGAAGTCACAAGATCCAGGAGCCATGAACCTACGCATGTAATAACTGTTGTATGCATAAGATGCATGTGCTTGAATGGTATTGGGCAGGAAACACAGACCGGATGGCTGCAACGGCGCGCAGTCTGCTCCTGCATTGCACGCGTAGTCTAACGTTGTTTGTAACGCCTCCCTTGAGGCGTCACTTCGGGCCACGCACCACGTGGCCGTCGTGAATCTGCCATGAAGCAGTAGTAGTAGTAGAAGCAGTAGCAGTTTCACCGGCATGAATGTTGTGTGATCTGGTCAATTGAGTGAGGGTGACAAAAGAGTCATGATAATAATATTATGTGTGTTGGTAAAGCCACAAAAGAAAAGAGATGGACAATGAGTAAGAGAAGAATATTATGTTGTGTCTTGTTGCCTTTTTTAAATTAACTATACTTAATTATTTATTTATTAATTAATAACATGGAGAGAAATGAGATAATCACACCATTCAAAAAGAAAGAAAATAAATAAATAAGAAAATATGATAATTCTTGCAATTGTTGTCCAAGTACCAGGAATCTCGTTCTTTTTTAGAACCGGCACGCATGCTCTAGGTGTCCAATGAATCGCTTTTATCACATTATTCCACAGCTCGTTTTCCTCCATTTTGTGACTAATGTCTTATTAATCACACCAAAGAAAATATTAAACCATCTTAAATTAATAAAACTTACTCCAGACGAGTTGGTGGTCGTTTCGAAAAGTTGTTGACAAACAGGTCGTCCCGACAAGTTGTTCAACAACCAACTCATCTAGATGACTTTGTTAAAGAAACAGGTCATTCCAACGAGTTTTGTTGAACAAATAGGCCGTCACTTGAGTTATTGATAGGCGCCTACAAACACGTTGTCCCACCTTAAAAGCATATCGCTGATGACGCGTTTGGAGATGACATTTCTAAAACTCTTGATTTGTGAGGACATAAATATAATCTTTCTCGATAAAATGAACTTTAAGCCACAAATATGTGGACTCTAAATTATTTGAATATGGATCTTATTTGTGTTAAATACATCACTCATGAGACAAACCATATTTAAAGTTGTCTAACCTAACACAACGTGTTTGACACTTTCATCTAACTCAATCCAACCACAAAATATTCTTATTAAGTTGGTTAGATATGGTAAAAGATAACTCAAAACCCTTTTTTTTAAACTAATGTATTAATGTAACTTTCGGGACAATATTTAATTAGTAATATTTAATCTTCCACATCGAAATAGTTTTTAAAACCTGGAACAATATTTTAATTAGAGGATAGTGCATTAAAAGTGACCCAAACACTACACCCATTAGTAGTTAAAGTCACGTTTAATGGGCACAAGTAGCATGATGTCACTAATAGTTAGGTATAAATGTAGATTTCATGCACATCATGTTAGCTGAACACTATGCATTTTAATATAATGTAGCTAGACATGTACATATCAATTGTGTACCGAATGTGTTTAGATAGATAATCCATTTGTCGTTTTACAATTCACATTTCACAACACTAAAAGGTTACATTTGGTCGAGAATAGTTAACGTTAACAAATTAACAATTATCCGAAAAGGAATTCAAGAAAATGGCATTTGTGAGAGACACAAGATACGTTCTCTCTCCTCTCTTCACCTTTTCATTTCACAAACTTATCAATAAAGATTATTCTACAAGAAACTTATTACACATTCTCTCATCCATCTCACCATCTATACACTCGTAATATTTTATGTCCATAAATTTTGTTTTTATTATAATAAAATATTTTGTTATACATCTATCTATTTACTTGAATAATAAGTTAAACACCCCATAAATGTGTTTTACACATTTTCACTCGTGTCGATATTTTTGACCCGACACTGTTCACTACAATCGCTAGTTGCTTAACTTGAAATCAACTTATGTTATGTAAACACGTCATAATTGATTTATTAACCGGGTATATTAAACATTATATTAATTGATAAAGACAATTGCTTTAATATAACTTAGATACTTATAATATATATCAAAAACGATATCTGAACTATTTTAGATCACATTTATCTCTAATCATGTCACACATCTTTTCATGAGTTGCAAGTTGTACAAGGTTTGTGTGGTTTGTCTCGGTAAATCACATTTTTCTTTCGGTTGAAAGAAAATGTTCATCTGCTTATTGAATTATACATAACTTGTGACTTTCGGTTTAGTAATCTCCACCATGAGCTCGACATCGTGTTTTGCCTTGTGATGGCTCCATGGATGTGTCGATTCATCAACATCAATCAGGATTTCACAATCCTCAATTGCCATATGATTACAATAATCAAGAAGTTTCCTATATTGGGTCGTGTTGGAGACCAACGCCCCTGAATGTAATCCCATAACCTAGAAAGGTTCACCATCTGCAAAGATTTACATAAATTAGAGTGTATACATAAATTTACAGCGTATGTGATAGTTTTGTATTTGTTTACGGTTTAACAAGTTAGAAGAAAGACAATATTCTTGGTTTTGACTTTTGTTGACCATACCGGTTCCGGTTCCTAAAAAACCCTGGTTTGTGCACCTCTACTTTGATCAGTTAGACAAGATTTAGTCACAATAAGATACATTGGCAAATAATATAACAACTCCTAATAATATTCCACATAATTTAGAAAGCAAGTACGTTGACGTTTTGTGTAAATGCATTGGAATTATTAGCGGTTGTTATATGATGATGTGAGTTATTTTTAATAAACCATATACCGATGATTTGTCTTGGTTCGATTCATATATTTTTACTCCTATTTTTTTTTGGTTTGAGTGTTTGACACCATTTTTCTACTTATATGTAGAATATTAATAATGCATATGTTTAGCTTTACTAAGCATCCATAATCAGTGTAATTTATTCGTTATTATTTATGTTAATTTAGCTCGAGCGCGAATTTTTCGTGTTTTATTTGATGTGACTGTTCTTGTGTTTAAGTTAGGTTTTACCATTCATTACATCGGACGTTAATAAAACCCAAACGGTGTTTGTATGATAACAATAACGAGGGTAATATAGTCATTTCACACACATTTAACAGAAATGACTAACGTCCGTCAATTCAAAACCCTTAACCCCTCACTGAAATTAATCAAGCAATCGATCGATCGGAGATGGCGTTTGCTAGATACAAATGCAGTCGTCATCTTCTTCACAAATCATCATCAAGCTGTGTGGCGGCATTCTTCTCCACGCACTTCGTCGGAGATACGCCTGTTCTCGTATGCTTTCTTCTTCTCTTGTAATAATAATAATTATTATTATTATTATTATTATTATTCACCTAACCTAATTTCATCACTAGCTTGTTAATTTCAAGTAAAGAGAATTAGGAATTCATACATACATTAGGCCTCCTTTGCGTCCGTTTATGTTTATGCTTATGTTTATTCATTAAAGGTTTCCAATCTTATAACATATATACATTTAACTATTATTATACATACTGCCTGTAAACAAGCCCAACCAACACCAACACTTAATCGAACAGATATACTGTGACTGTGTTCATATTCGTGTGTTTAAAATCTAAACCAACAGTTCACGAACATAACTGAACAAAGATATATGAACAAATGTAAATGAAAACACTTAAATGAACAAATATAGAACATTTAAGTAGATGAATCATCTAGATAAGGCTTAATTATTTTCTATTAATAAATAACCGGACATAAACAAAAACGTTCACGGACATAAATGAATGAACGACGCGCGTGTTCATGTTCGTTCGTTTAGTTAAACGAACACAAATTTTTTGTTCATGTTTGTTCATCTATCAAATAAATAAACGTAAACGAACTTCCCGCCGAACGTTCGGTTCGTTTACAGGCCTAAACATACAAAATTATAAATGAGTAGTAGTATTATGTGGTTAAATAATTTATTTTATGTAAAATTAACATATCAATATGGATGTTAAATAGCCACACCGAACCACTGACATTGACCGTTATCGGTTAGCCAAATCAAATATAACATTGTTTGTGTTTCCCGATCACGAACAAGAAATTCCGTTCAATGTTTGATAAACACTTAGAAAACAAACACGGACAAGGCCTTCTTTGGTTTTGGTTTTGGTTTGGTTCGTTTACAGCCCTAAACATACCTGTGGAAATGAGTTTTATGTCTTTGGTTGAACAGGTGAGAGACTTCATACACTCGGCATTATATCATCCCGAACATGGATATTTTTCACAAAGCCCAAGATCTGTTGGGGTGCTTGACAGGAGCATCAACTTTCATAAGATGCAAGGTATTACATTACATATATATCTATTTTTTCATCATGATTGTCTAGTTTTTAGGGTCAAAATAATCCAGTCGTATAAGACGCTGCCCGTGTTAAAACCGGCATTCAAGCTGATCCTCCAAGTCACTATGAAAATGCATATCCAAACACTCTTTGAACAAGATATTAGTGTTTAGTAGTAGTCTACAGTTCACAACGGGCATCTTTCATCATTTGTTGGGTCATACCATCATATTGTTATTTTCCCACATAGTAAAATAAAGGTTGATGTCAGCTAATGTGTTTGATGTAAAGTAATTTATTCTTCCGATTGATAGATCACTTCTAATAAACCTATATAAGTCTGCAAGGTCTTTATGTCATCTATTGATCATTAAGAGATCGTATATGGACTGGTTTATACTTTATACCTCATCTTAAGTAACTGTTGATTATTTCTTGAAATGTCACACCTTAGCAGTTAGCAAATTATATAATGCATCACTTTGCAATAATTGTTTGTGTAACGTGGGACTTATAGAATATCTATGATTAATGACTGTTTGTAGTATGGAACACGTTAGGTTTGTGCTTAAAACTTCAATGGGTGGGCTTTTTCAGGAAGGAAGGCTTACATGTCACATTTGGAAAAAATATACAAGCAGAATGATGTTTCTTGGTTTACTCCAGTAGAGCTGTTCAAGGTACAAACTTGTTTGTTTAACAATTTTGGTACAATGCATTGATGGGTAGTTTGGTAATTCACAACTCTTCTTTTAGCTGTCTTACTGAATTTTATCTTTTGCTTGTAGCCTTGGTATGCCCACGGGATTGCTGAAGCAATTTTGCGAACAACTAATCTTTCGTTTCCACTTAAGGTGAGTTGTATATGTTTGATAATTTTGAAAGATTAACATTTGGCATAGTGTATAATATATCAGTTTTCTTGTTCTGTTTTCTTTAATAAGATAAAGAACAAGAAAATAACTAATTTTCTATCTGTGGTGCTTTCAGATCTATGAAATTGGAGGTGGATCTGGAACTTGTGCAAAGGGCATATTGGATTACATAATGTTGAATGCCCCTACACGAGTTTACAATAACATGTCATACACGTATGTTTTCTGTTTTTCTTTAAAATTTGCATGTACTAATCTGTAACATATTTTGACTCTTAATTTGAGTAACTACTAATGTTTGATATTATTCAGTTTCAAGTTAATTTTGTTTTATTATTGTTTTGTGAAGAACTATTATTTTTGTGCAGTTCAGTAGAAATTAGTTCTTCATTAGCCAAGAAACAGATGGAAACAGTTGGAGAAGTTAGCAGTCACTTGTCGAAATTCAAAGTAGAATGTCGTGATGCTGCTGATCGTAGCGGATGGGGTATATTCTACTACCACCTTTTTTTGCACCTGCTGTTTTTAACTTTTACAACTATGTATTATCGGTTAAATATATGTTTATTTAATGAAACTTTGAGAAAGTTCTGTTTTGCTGTTATATCGTGCAGCTGGACTTTCTCTTGTCTGAGTATCCATGAACACGTTGGGATTAATAGTTTTGCTCTTAAAACAGGGGATGCAGAGCAACAACCGTGCTGGGTTATAATGCTAGAGGTACTTTTAATCTGTACTTCGTTTGTTAATATTGCAGTTTTCTCAAAAGATTTATTATGAATGAATTAATGTACAATAGCTTTCTTTTACGCTAGAGGTGGCCAATGGGTCAGAAAAACTTATGTCCAATATTTTTTATATGTAATGTGACAAATATGATTATAAAAGTTACATTATTTCTGTAATGATCAAGTCTTTTTAATGTGATGATTTATGAGGTGTTATGCATTAAAATTATGTTTTTGCGACTTTCAACCGTTTCGACCATCTTTAAGTTATTTTTTTATGTTATAATTTTGAGCCATTAGAGATTAAAAGGATCATCCAAACCAGCCCAGTTATAAGTAAATGGTTGAAAGTATCACCTCAATGTCATGCTTTTGTCACCTCATTGCAAATTTGCAAGGTTACTTATTTCTCTTTGATTACTAGGTTCTCGATAATCTTCCACACGACCTTGTTTATTCAGAAAATCAAGTTTCCCCATGGATGGAAGTTTGGGTAGAAAAGCAACAAGACAGGTAAATGGAGTCAATTAAATTTATTTTTGTAAAATACATTATCCTTTTTGTCAATTTTTAACACTTTTAAAATGACCACAGTTAAGTTTATGTAAAAGTTTCATGCTAAGTTGTTTATTCATTATTTATATCAAAATAAATTTGGATTGACTTAAGTTCTTAATGTTTGTGTTTCATCATTATTGGGGTGTAGTTTAGACAATTGACAAGAAGTCACTTTCCTCTTGGTCAAACACAGGTCTGGATTGTCTGAGCTGTATAAACCAATGCAAGATCCTCTAATCAAAAGTTGTTTGGATATTCTAAACGTGGATAAAGATTATAGACCCCTAGAAACTCGGGAGCCTTCATTACCAAGCAATGTTTGGGCTAAAATATTTCCCAAACCTAGAAGACGTTGGCTACCAACCGGGTGTTTGGTAAGAATCGGTTTTAATTTCTAAATTGGACAACTGTTATGACATGATTCACAGTAAAAAAGGTCTTTAGTGTTTTCTATATGAGTATGATGTCATGAAATTTGGAAGGATATATGAAATTAAATCTTATTAAAAACCTATCCTTTATTTTTAAAGTGTATGGAGTTAATCATGTAAAAATAAAGTCAAGAGGTTTATTTGCGCATTCAGTGAAACAGTATGGGGTACCGTCTTTTTGACAATTTGTATTTGTAGTAATGTGGCTTCATGTGATATATAGAAACTTCTACAAGCATTACATGGAGCCCTGCCAAAGATGTCAATGATTGCTTCTGATTTCAGTTACCTTCCTGATGTTAAAGTACCTGGTGACAGAGCTCCACTGGTTTCTACCAAGGTATCATAGTTCATTAGTTTTCACCAAATTTGCAATATTAAAAACATTGAATAAAAGGCTATGAATGTTGAAGGATGTAATCCACATTTTCAAAATTTTATGATCATAGGCTCCTCACACGAGTCGGTTGAGTGTGTCCAGAAGTTCTGGTTTTCCTCAAATAGTTAACTTGTCAAATATGATTGGTAATATTAAAACAAATGTTGGCTGATTTTAAACCTTTTTAATTTTATTTTTCCTATTAGAGATAAAACATAACCAGATGAACCCATTTTTAACTCTTAATTAAATGGATTGTATTTAATTTTAAGTTTTTCATGATGATATTACATATCACGTTTCTGGCATTTGATCAACTAGCCCTTTGTCTGCAGAAAGATGGAAGCAGTTCAGATCACAGCAGTTATCTGGATGCCAAGGTATTGTTTGCTATTCGTGTTCTTTAAATACATGTGTTGATTATGTACCAAATTGCTGAAATACCCTTTAAATGGACAAAACCAATGCATCCATATGAATCTATTTGTGATTTGATTAAAATACATTAGGAGTACACATATAAACTAAATCAACATTTTGGCTCGCTGATGTTGTCTCTATCGTTTTTTACAGGGTGATGCAGACATATTTTTCCCAACAGATTTTTGGCTTTTAGAACGTATCGACCATTACAGTTCTGGGTGGTTAAAATCACGAATTGAGCATTTTGATAGGTCCTCCAAACAAGGAAAGAAAAGGCGCACCATAACGGTATGTTCAGATATCTTCTCTCACAACCACATCTACTAGAAGTGCAAAGACAGGTGGATTGGGTAATGGGTCAAAATAGGTTCGTGTTGAAACGGGCCAATTTTTCAGTACACGCTCAAACTGGGTTGGGTTAGCTTGACCTGCTGAAACCTTTTTATCCAATTTCAGTACGGGCTAATTGCGTGAAATAGAATCAAATTTTACGCTTCCTCCTGGTTATAGAAACCAACTTACACTTTGTTACTGATGTTAGCAGCCAAATTACCTTTTGTTATTGATCATAACAACGAATGACTTGTTCAAATTGTTGGTCATTCTTTTGTTGATTTTTAAAGTTTTTGCTGATGTGGCATCTTATTTTCGTATGTGTATATGTATATGGCACAGCGATGAGACTTGATAAATATTTTTTGGATAAAAAGTTTATAGAAAATGTCATTTGTAAACTCGTTAAATAAGTTACTTATTTTTTTCACTTTAACAGTTTTTGCATACATGGCATCTGACGTCATCAGCCAGTGCCACATCAGCAGTTTATATGATGAGTTTTTGTGTTGTTATATATGCAGCTTGATACGTCGGTGTTTATGGAAGAATTTGGTCTGCCCACAAAGACAAAGACCAAAGACGGATACAACCCTCTTCTTGATGACTTCAAAAATACTAAATTTTACCTTAGTGTTCCAACACACAATACGAAATAAAATATTCGACACTAGGAGAAACGATGACTTTGTGTACGGAATTACAGATGCGCCATGATATCCGGGCTAATGATTGATGCCTAAACTTAGATTTACCTTTTCTTCGGTCCTCAACTTGGTTTTTAGTTCCCTGTGGTATCCTGGAGATTGAATACATGATTTATGTGATGCACAATTGTTTATCTGGTACTTCAAGTTCAAGTTTAACTGGTCATTAAACTTTTGGATTTTGTTTGCCGAATTATAACAAGTCCTTGCTTGCATACTATTGACAATTACGATGTGTATACAACATTACGACGGCATTAATCCTGTGTAAATATATCCACTAGTTATCATTAAAGGTGTCGAAGTTACTACAACAATGTCGGTTAACAAATGATAACGTGCGACTTGAAGTCAGGCTAATGTAATACCTTCACATAATTTGTTCTCTGGTCGTTTCGATTTCTAGGATTGCTCGGTTAATTGGACTTTATTTGTTTATGTTTATCAAGTATGGTCAAGTAAATGTCATATTTATATATAGTACTTTAATGTTCTAGTTATTAGGATTTAGACTTAGAATGGGATCTGATTAATTAAGTTAGAAGTGGTATAAGTAGATGTTATTGACTTGGGATACTATTCTTGTTTTTCTAATTCAATTTCTAACGCAACATTTGATACTTTACAAGTTCAAGTGGGAGACATTAGCGGCACTCGACATTTGTTATGTAGTAAATTGACGGTTACTTGTCAAAAAAACCAAACGTAGTGACAATTTGATTCGTGTACGTAGAAAAAGAAACAAATACAACAGTCCATAGCAAACTAAACAAACACATCATCATGTCTAATGAATCAAAATAAAGCCTACCTTAAATCACTTCCAATGTTCTCAACCGAGTCAAACCACACAAAACCGACTAGAATCTGGATCATCATGAGCTGTATTCAAACGGCTGGGGTGGCTGGGGCTCATCATCCACAGCCATGGCTGCAGTAGACCCGGGTTGTGCGGCTGCAGTTGCACCAGCGGTGGCGGCTGATGTGGGTGCATCAGTTAGAGCCAAGACTTCTAGCTCTGTTGGGCGAAGATCCTTTAAGAGAACAAAACCAGATGAGGCTGCCTTCACTGGTGCGTATCTGCTATCTTCTAGAAACTTGAGGAATTTCTCTTGGGCGGGGACCACTCTAGCTGGGTTGGTCAAAATCTCGAATGTTGGTTCTGGTTCAGCCTTTTTCTCCTTCTCGGCAGCCGCACCGTCCACCTGTCAGATGCATAAATAATCAAATATGCTGAATTAAATAACCAATCTGGCCGTTTTGATTCGGCCCATGATTCGCCCATGTTGACCCTTGCTAAAAAAAATAAATTGGCCAAATGAACCATACCTGCATCGATTCAGCATCCTCTGGACCAGAGGCTTTTCCTTTGCCAACGCTGGATGAGTCAGCAGCACCAGATAACTTTTCAGCATTAGCCTTTTCAGCTTCCTTTTTGGTAGCTCGAGCCTTGGCTCTTGCTGACGTGGACAAAACAGCTGTCGGGAGTTTCACCGTAGACATGGCAGTCGGAACGCTTGTCGGTCGAGGGTACTCGAACAATGATGGTTTGGCATGTGATAAAAAGTCAAACTTTGGTACTTTTAAGTCATAATTGAGTCCAATTAAAGCTGTTGGAGAGAAAGCTAAGCTAATGAAGTAAATGAGCGGATACCAGTACCAAAACTGGCTGAAAACGGCAAGCCCGATAACTGTGGTCATTTTGTCATGCTTTGTTTTGGAAAGTAATTTGATGGTAACATTTCTTCCACCAGCATCAAGAATGCCTGAAGCTAAAATAGCTCCCATTTTGCTCATCGTGTCTTCATGTTTATCCAGAATAATCTTTTCCAACTGTCGTCTGTTAATAATTAAGAGCACGCCATTATAGGGTTAGTCAGAAGAACAAAAAATACACAAATAGTAAATGTGACAATTTATACCTAAAGGCCCCGACACGAGAGTCACTAGCTTCACTGACTTGTATCATGACCATGGCCATTGCAATTAAAGCACCTTGGCGGACAAAATCGGTTACATCTGATGTCAGTGGTTCTAACAACGATATGGCCTCGCTTAGCCCAGTACCAGCACATGAAATGCCTACAGCCATAGCTGCACCATACCGCACATGAGGGTTGTATGACTCAGAGAGTAACGCTACAGTGCGTGGTGTCTGCAGTAAACCATTGAAAGAAAACAAATAACAAATGAAGTAAGACCCACAGGAACAATCAAAGCAATAAACAATGTGTAGCAAACTAGTACTAACCTGTTCTGGGTCAGAATATAGAACAAATCCAAGGGCTAAAACAGCTGTCCTCCTGACATCATCGCTTACATCAGACACAGCAAAGTGGAGTAGTTGGCGGATTGCCTTATTATTTGACGTTCCACTGTATGCCAAGGCTATTGCATACATTCCGCCATAACGGATTATTGCATCTTGATCCAAAGTCATCTGTTCAATTAAAGTATCTGCTTCTTCTTCTCTTCCATAAACCGTGAGAGCGATACCTAATGCTAACCCCCTACACAACATAATTTTATAAGAATCAATTTATATGTGGACTTGCCACCTCCTTACTGAAGCCACTTATTATAAGAATCAATCTAAAAGCCATTTCTCTATTCACCTTATGATTTTTTCATGTTGTGTCTCATGAGCATAGCCCAGCATCTCTGACGATGCCTTCCCATTTGCCGTCCCCACCATTAACAACCCCACACTAATACCAGCAGCTTCACCCGCAACAGCACTGTCAGTGTAGAGGACACTTTTTATCTCTTCAAGTATATCCTCGTCAGCAGTCCCTAGAGACGCCAGCCCAAGACCTAAGCATGCACCATGTTGAACGACCTGTACCAACCAACACGCAGTATAAATATACATTATACACACAGACTCGAAATCAAAAGAGAATATAGACATGCATAAGGCAAGCTGGCTCACTAATGACTAATGTTTTAGCATTGACTCACAATTTTATAAATCTGCTCAAATGCTTTAAAATTGTAAATCAAAGTTATAAAAAATGATGAATTCACATTTCTCACAAATATTTGATTTCTAATTTTACCCTAAACACACATGCGCACATACATTGATACATAAATACAGAAAAATAATTAAATGCACGAGTATATGAAAAAAATTGTGATTTAATAAAAGAAGCAGGCAAGCACCTCGACATTAGTATTGCGTAGGCTATCCCTTAAGAACTGCTTGATGCCTTCTCCATGGTTTGCATGAATTAAACCTAAAGCATAGAGAGCCCCGCCTTCAGAATATGGACTACCACCACCAGACCCACTTTGAGGAAGATACGGAGCCATTAATGATCTTCCTTGCTGGAGGTGACCATGATGAATAACACCAAGCCCAGCTGTTGCACTGAACTTAGCCCAGTTTGTGGCTCTGCTCAGCCAATCCTAAAAAAATATGCAGGTAACAGGATTTAAAAGTGCTAGGAAACTTGATAATAAAAAAGGATAAAAAAACCTCGTATAAAAGCATATTTACCAGATTCTCCCTCAGGAATGTATCCACGGTTGTTCCAGCATGCATAAGAGCATTTGCGTATATTGTTGCACTGTGGCAAACACTATTTCGCATTTCAATCGATTGCTTTATTGTCTTGAGAATAAGCAGATCCGACCTATTTGACACAGAACATTATAAGAACATTTATACAACTTAAAACAAAAAAAATAATCAAACGAGGTGTCAATTTCAACCCATTTACTCATGAATGGGCTGATTCACATTATGTTTTGTTTCTAGCAGGTCAAACAGACTATGTAGAAACAAACAGGTTAAGCTGAAACAGTTCAAAAAAAGTCTAAAGTCTGACACCATCCAGAGGGTAATTGACAGTCACTAATTGTAAACAAATTAAATAATGTTTTGGGTCAACATAAACCTACACGCACCCCCACAAGCCTAGGCATGCTACCCAACCCATCCTACCTTGCCTCCGCCAGAAAAAAAAAGTAGAGCTAGACTATCTCACAAAAAAATCCTCACTTGTTATAACTAAATTTCTTGAAACAATAAAATCTTTGTGACTGTATCTGAAACTAATTATAACAAACGAAAAAAACAAGCAAATGATGCACACGTGGAGGCGTATTCAATGGCTCAATAAGCAGATTATTTCTATTCAAATGATTTGATCAGCAAGCTTATAGCTTTACAACTTTTTATCAAAACATAAACAACTCGAGAATCCTAACTTATACTAAACAAGGAGATAAACTAAGAAACAAAATCAACACAAAAAGATAGGAAATTAGTTAACCAAATATAATATTAAAAACCATGATATAAGAACATTTAAATATTTCAATTTATTCGAATCTTGATTCTATTCACATCCTAACCTATTTAATCAGATTTGCCAATGCTATTGCATCAGAAAGTTTGGACAAAAAGTGTTTCAGATCAACCCCCAATGCGACTGAAACCCAAAAACTACCCATTTTGACATGTTACTTACATTATTGCCCTAACAATCCATTTTGCCACCTCCGAATGAAATAACATATATAAAATAACACCACAAATAAGAAAAAATTGCTCACTTGTTATGACTGTATAAAAACTGAAGAGTCAGCTGAACTGAAGTTTCCCCAGACAATATTCCTTTCATTTTAGTCAACCTTTCAGCATAGGTGACTTCTGCTGGATCAGACTCAGACACTGAAGCAATAAGTGGTTGGGTTTCATCAGCCATTTGAGTGTCCTCTGATACAGCTGGATTTGGCTCAGTGACAGCTGGCTGTTCAGATTTCAATTTGGGACTTGATAACCGGTCTCTCACACCCGATAGAAAAGCTTGGTGTTCATTTTCAAGTAGATCAAAAGCAATTTGGAACGCCATCAATGCATCATCTTTGTTCTCAGATCTTAAAAGCTTTTCTAATATGGTTGCAACACCTTCGGGTTGATCAAGAAACATAAGACACTGGCAAATGTTCAAGTAATCTGGGGATGCCAGATCTTGATATACCTTGACAAGAAGAAGAAGTACCTAACCAATTTCCCCACACAGGTCAGTAAAGCAAAATCTTCAACTTATGTTTCAAATGTAAAATAAACTATGCATTAAGTACATAAGATAAGTACAAGATATTATTCAAATTACCTCACGACGATATTCTCTCCTGTTGACAAAAGCATGAGATACATTCATGCAATATGCCAAAGTTGCATGAACATTATCACTGTTTGCAATTGCTTCCTTAAGTTTATCCAACCTTCTGCATTCAATTGACATTCCTATTGCTTGTTGATATTTCCCATCAGTTATACACCTTAAAAATTACAGATACAAGAATAAGACAAAAGTAATAACCCATCAAGTTAGACCAACAAAAAAAAAATACTTATCAAGCATTCTCTCAACTATTGCTTCTAGCCTAGGGTCCACATCCACAGATTTTGCCTTTGATTCTGCTGCCTTCGTTCTCAAAGCTGCATACTCGTCAATAGCTTTGGCTGAAAAAAAAAAAGAACAGTACATGAAACATTATTAGTCCAAATTCCAGAAAATATCTGTTTTGTAGCTAGCAACAGTATAAAGTCAAAACAAATATGATAAAATTTTAAAGAAAACTGCATTTGTGAAGAACTTACCAAGAAGAGTATGAACATAATCTGAATCCTCAGAAACATCAAATAGACTGCCAGCTCCAAGAGCATATGATAATGAGTCATTAAGCTCACCCAAGTAATAGAAAACCTGCACAACTTAAGGAATGAGCTGCTTTGACATGTAATATAGTATAGACATGAAAATAACATGTCCTGCTGACAGTAATAGTTTGTTAACTGGCTACTGATAGCTGTTTTAACTTTTAACCTATAAAAATTAATATTGCAATAAATCAACAAAAACCAATGCATCAAATTTGTTAAGAAAAAAGGTACCTTAGAAACAAGTAAAGCAGCCAACTGCCTTTGATCAAAGTCTTCATCTTCATATAGACTCTCTCTGGGTTAAGAAAAAAACACTGTGTCAGTGAATCGACTGGCAAATACTTCATTGACCACAAAAATTCAAGAAAACTCTTGATAACGTAAACATCATATTATATAAAAGTGAAGAAAACGTTAAAAGACAAATAATATGAAGGAACGATCAGAGTTAAGTTTCAGGTTCTTTGATACTAATTAGCTTCTATAAGAAAGTACATTTAGGCTAATTTTTCTTAAGTTGACTGAAATGGCAATTGATCTACGATTAGCTTGATCTGTGTTGAAAATATCATTTGATAGTAGTAATCTATCACAATACATGTCCAAACGATTCCCATAAATTGAAGACATGAATAATAAGGTGTATGAATAGTCAGTCAAGCCTATGAATATCTAAAGGCAAAATACATAGTTCCTTAATTGAGTTAACCTATATCCTGCCCCTTGAAATAGACAGGCCTCGTTTTACCCTAATGCTTGGTATAAGATACAACAACATAAAGCCTCTAAAACAAACACCAAGTCCTTCTTTACAATAGCATCATAATCGGAAACCGGATTAACAACATGCTTATACTTTAAACACTGAATAATAATAATAATAAAATGAATTGTAACAAAAGTAGATAATTAATGAAAAACTTGTATCTATCAAATACAATAGCATAAGGCCAGACCTCTACAACAAATACCAAATAGTTACACTGCAGCATAACACTCAGAAACCTAATTAACAGAAAATTTCTATTACAAACACTAAACAAAGTACGCAATCAATGAAAAACTTCTATGTGATACAATAACATAAGGCCAGCCTCTGCAACAAAATTTTTACAATAGCATGACACTCGGAAACCTAACTACGAAAAATTTCTACTCCAAATGCTGAATAACACAATTAAACATAACAGAAGTAGATAGTTAATGACACAAATAACATAAGACCACGCCTCTAAAATAAATACCAAATCCTTACAGTAGGACAACACTCGGAAACCTAATTAACGACAAATTAAACGCAACAAAAGTAGATAGTTAATACAAAACTTGGAAACCAAGGCCTCTAAAACAAACACCAAGTCCTTCCTTACAATAGCATCATGCTCGGAAACCGGATTAACAACAAACTTATACTCCAAACACTGAATAATAATAAAAATAATAATAATAATAAAATGAAACGTAACAAAAGTAGATAATTAATGAAAAACTTGTATCTATGAGATACAATAACATAAGACCAGGCCTCTACAACAAATACCAAATCCTTAGTATAGTTCTATAGCATGACACTCTGAGACCTAATTAACAGAAACTTTCTACTCCAAACACTAAACAATAACATGCCTCTTACAATAGCATGACATTCGAAAACTAATTAATGAGAATATTCTACTCCAAATGCTGAATAACACAAAAAAACGGAACAGAAGTAGATAGAGTAGTTAATAAAAGACTTGTATTAATCAGACACAATAACATAAGGTCAGGCCTCTAGAACAAGTACCAAATCCTTACTCGAAAACCTAATTAACGACAAAATTAAACGCAACAAAAGTAGATATGTGATACAATAACATAAAGCCAGGCCTCTAAAACAAGTACCAAATCATGATAATTAACGAGAAATTGCAGTGAATAAGAAAAGTAATGAAGAGAAAAAATAGATACATACATGATTGGAACGGTGGTAGAGATCTCAGGCCAGAAGTGATCGACGAAGGCGTTGAGATTGGAGAGAGCGTGAAGCTTCAGAGACGGATGCGGCTCGTTAAGCATCGCCAACAGACCGCCGGCTGAGCTCACCGCTGCTGCCATTCCGATCCAATTGATTGATAATAATAATAATAATAATAATAATAATAATAATAATAATAATTAGGTGTTCCTTCCTTCCTTCGGTTTCTTTGGCAAGGGGAAAGCAACCTCAAGTATCTAAAATTTTATAAATAAGAAATTGGTATTTAACTCAATATATATACATACATACATACTACTTTTTATAAATTCTATAAATAACATATTGCCATTTTAACTCAAAATTCCATATATAGTTTTATAATTTCTAAATCTTTGTTACTTTACTATTTTATTATTATTATTTTTATTAAGGGGGTGTTTGGCCTAGCTTTTTTAACAAAGCTTATAGCTTCTTTTTACAAAATAAGCTTAAATTAGTGTTTGGCTTAGCTTTTTAAGCTTATGCTTATATAAACTCATTTGAATAGGCTTATTGAAAGATGGTTTTTTAGCTTATTTGTTTAACGGTGTAAATTACTCATTTGTCCTTAAATGGTGATGGATTAGTAATTATTACTCTAACAAATTTAAAAATGATGGATTTAACAACTTATTAAGACACATAATTAACTTGTAGAATATAAGCTAATCCAAAAACTTAAAAAGAGCTTATCAAATTATATAAAAAAAAAAAAGCTATAAGCTAACTTTTTATATAAGCATAATCTTAAAAATAAAAGCATATATTAAAGCAAACTGTGTTGCTACAGTACAACTTTCATACATGTACACCTAGCCCATGTGAAAACATATGTTGATGTTTTTATCCATGTAGCTTCCTTTTTCTCCTTTTCATTAATACTTTTTCTCATTTATATTAGTATATGTTAAGTGTTGTTATCTAATTGTTATTGTGAGACCATCTTATTTGCTTTTCTGAAGTTTTGTAGTTTAGTCCCTTAACTTATAAGTTATTTCAAATTAGCTCCCTTAAAGTTTTAAGCTGTTTTTAATATGATCCCCAAACATTCTCTTTTGCTAAAATTTTTTGTATTATACAATTTTGCCCCTAAAGTATTCATAGTTTTAATTTGTTATTATATATGTATATATTTTATTTAAGTTACTGATCATTTTTAATGACCACCATACGACGTTTTTTAGTTTTTTAAGATGCTGTTACGACATGTTTTTAATCTTCTTTGGTATGAACATGCTTTTAACCATACGAAGTTTTTTTTACATTTTTTAGTATGTCGCTACGACATGCTTATTTATCTATGTTGCGCTACTAAAACGAATGTGTATTCGCAATAAAGTATATAACTTGCGTTGAAAACGAAATTGTATTCGCAATAGAATATATTTTTTTTGTATTGTAAGCTATATGGTGAGTGCAGTACCACGTCGATACCGTAATGAGCTGAACCAATACCAACCATTTTTTTTGTTTTTGGATATCTAGATAAATTTTAATCATTTCGTACCGAAGTAATAGTCGTTACGATGTGCTTGTATATTTGCATTTAAAATTTCGAGGCAGTTACTATGTTTATCGCGCAACGCACGAACGGAACACACCTAGTTATTATTAAGTTGAACACAAAAAACTTAATAATCACACTCCATCTTCCTATATAATATTTGGAAAGATTGGTATTGGTAACGGGTTTGAATTCCAATAATTGTGTCCAGAGTCTAATTCTTGTAAATCATGTGTGTTGGTAACCGGCTTGGTTAAAAGAGATAATTAAATGAAACTACGTGAACTACATACTTTTTTTAATTGACTTTTTAAAGTTTTTATATTTCTGAATATTTTAATATTTATTGGTTAGCAGTTATTTTATATTTTTTTTCTTATAGCTTTTAGTAAATTGATAATTTGATATCAACACAACAAATAGTTAATGAAAAGCTCTCTCCTCAAGGCCCAAGTGATATTCAGATTTCATGTAAAGAAAACCAAAGGCCCTTCAAGTAACACATGTGATTTAGCCCAG
This sequence comes from Bidens hawaiensis, assembly GCF_021521415.1. Lineage (NCBI taxonomy): Eukaryota > Viridiplantae > Streptophyta > Magnoliopsida > Asterales > Asteraceae > Bidens > Bidens hawaiensis. The sequence continues at coordinate 124,270 of NW_027496103.1, forward strand.
AAAAATAAAACCCAAGTAAAGCCCAAACTCTATTAAGATTTACTAATAGAACAATGTTCATGCCCACAATGATAATTTAACTACCGGTACTAAGGTGGAAAAGTAATAATTTATTTTTACAATCGTTTGCCTAATTGTTTTAAAACAAATTTAAAAACAAAAAGGACATGTACGAAAAAGTAATAGTTTATTTTTACACTGTGTTGATTGATAGAGAGATACGATTGATTAATATGAACTTTAATGCACTTGTTGAACATATACTATATAAAAAGATGCATTCATTTATAGAATCAAAACTCAATCAATAGTACATTAGTATATAGACATAACCAACAAATAAAAAATTCATTCATCCCTTTCAAACACTTGCCTTTATTATTTGTCTACAAACCAAAACAACCAACCAAGAACTTGAACATGAAGGCTTTCGATTTCGCAGATGTCTCTTGTCACAACAACACGAACGATTGTTGGATTGTAATAAACGCAAGGGTAGAAACAACCAAACCAATCTTTAAATCCCATGATCATGTCATTTGCTTTTTCGTAGAATAGAGTTGACTAGTTTGACATATATAGGTGTATGATATTACAAAATTCTTGACTGATCACCCGGGTGGAGATAATGTGTTGTTAGACGTGGCAGGTATAAACTAGCTAAATAAATACACGTTCTTTTAAACTTTTTTATTCATGTTAAACGTATACTTAAATTGTTCTAGGCAAGGATGCAAGTGAAGAGTTTGAGGACACGGGACATGGAAGTGCTGCTAGATTAATGTTAGATGAATATTATGTAGGAGAGGCCGGTCTTGTAACACCATTTAACGGTCTTTCTACAACCACGAACATTAAAACACAAACTCGTGCCAAACAACAGATAATCATGGAAGAAAACATGCGAACATGGTTAGGCTTTATAATGAAATCGGTCGGGCTACTTCTTCCCTTAGCAATGTTGGGTGGTGTTATTGGTTTTATGTTGTATAAGTGATATGTATAGACTATAGTCATTGTGTGTTTTTGTGGATTAAATGGTGTTCAACCACTATATTGTACGTACATATATGTTGTGTATGAGTATGACTACAAAGAAAGTGTATAGAGGGTATATTGGTAATTTGGAATGGGTGAGTAATGTGAAGATTAAACCACTAGTGGGAGGCAATAGATCATGGTTAATCTTTCAAGTTTCCACTAAACTGAGTGAAATACAATATCAAGAAAGCCATTACTTTTTTAATGTCAAAAGGGATTTCAAATTCTAGGAAAATGGCAAACAAAATGTTATGCTTGTAACATTCAATAAACTTAATTTTGCACCTACTGTACCATGTGGTGACTGGTTAGCTACACAGTTTTGACGAAAATTTCGCACCGAACCACTAACCATGGTTTCAAAAACAATAATCCAACCCGGTTGGGCTAGTGGTTTTACCGATTTGACGTTTGTATTAATAATATTAAAATGATAAAAATGATTCATATTATAATTATAATACATATATGTAACTACATATTTCAACGATGAAGAAAATGTATAAATAAATGTTTAAATGGCCGGTTCAGTTTACATAATATGATTCAAGTTTCAAACCAAACCAAACCAAACCATTAAAACGTCAAACCGTGAAAACCGAGCCACGAACGGATCTCAAACTGACCAACTTGCTTCGGTTTGGGCAGTTCCGTAACTTTTAACTGTTTTGAACCCGCCTAATTATACTGCATGCTGCTTTTGATTCATATAAGTGATTAAAACATCAAAGAATTTTTGCATACATGAAGTACTATATATGCAAACAAACATGCAACCAGTGAATAGATAACAAAAACAATTAAGAAAAGGAACAGACTGGCAATAATGGAGAAAACAAGATTCTTCTCCACCAAAAAAGCTACCCCACCACCATTACCAATTCTCATAAGCTGCTAAAAAGACAAGGCAGATCACAAATAGCCAGAAATACTGTACACAATTTGCACCATCATGTCCATTTTTGAAACATAAAGATTCATTGTGTTTTGTGTTTTTGTAACCACATGCATTTAATGATACAAATCTACCATAACATGATAAAAAAGATTGAAAAGAAAGGTCAATTTATATCAGAAAAATAAAAGGATCTATCAAAGTTTCCATCAGTACAAAATATAGACAATCACAAGGACTACAAATTATCCTAAAGTCATTGGATTCCCTTTGAAAAAGACCACACCATCATCATCAGCTTCTTCTTCTTCTACCCTTGTTACTGTTAGAAGCTCCCTTTTTCTTATGTTACAGACCTTCTAATCTCCATTCTGCACTAGGGTTTTTGACGGTTTTTTCTTTACAAACGAAACAAGAATAAACGGGAGTTTAAGAATTACTCTACCGTCACTTGCATAAACACTAAAACCTAAAATCTACGCCTACCCATATCTTCAACTATGCTAATCTTTAGTCCAACTAAATAACAGAAACCGAACAACGGTTAATTAACACTTCTTGGTAGCATCAAGTTTCATCCATTCATAACGCCCACGAAGGGGTTTGTCGTTCACAGGATCAAAGTTGTACCTACAAAATAAATGTGATAAATAAATAAAAAAATAATGGGTCGATCTCAGTCTTAACGGGTCAAAAGGGTTAACTCAAAAAAAAAGTTTTTAAGCGTAACGTATACTTTTTGTGTCCCTATGCGTCTTTTTATATACTCGAGTCCTTTAAAGATGGCTTTTTAGATGATAACAAACAAGACAAAAACTTTTACAGTAAGCCCACATAATGACTCCATCAAGACAAAACCATCTTTTATCCCAACCCATTTTTGAGTTTTTTACCCATTACCAATCCATCCAAACCCATTTTGCCAACTCTAACAAGAAATAAACATATACTTTTCAATAAAGAGTTGCTGCTGCTGCTTTTCTGGGCCCATGAAAAACTCATCCACTTCACTAGTTGACGGGATGGGCTTCGATGTTGTGTTTAGTACTCTGTATTTGGTTTCAGCATGCCTCGTTGACTTTGTTGTTGACTTCGTTGAAGAGCCTGGAGTATTGATATTATCGGGATTTCTAATCAAACTGCACGGTGTGGTCTCCCGAGTAGTCCTGTTTATCAAAATGCAGCCGAGTTTTAAATAATATAGTCATCCCACAAATACTAGTCATTTAAGGAGTTCAACGAACAAATAGCTAAAAACGGCAATTAATTTTTTTTCTTAATTATGAAATTACAATTCCAAAAGAAAAAGAAAAATGGTAACTTGCTGAGTCAATCCACCGACAAGCCTTGTATTGTTTGACTTAAAACAGATAGTCAGAAGGCAGAACATTTGAAGACAAAGTTAATTTTAACATGTAATCATACAAAACAAGAATAGTGCATGCAGATAATAACAATCCAAGCTCAAATAGTTGGTACAATGTTTTCTTCTTTAGAGACAAACAAATATCACAAGAAAAGAATAAAATTCTGAAAACAACAATTTCCAAAGAGGTTTTTGTAAACATTACAGAGACCCCAGTAAAAACATTCACTAGATCAAATGATATAAACAAATTAACAGTGCAATAAACCATCGAAAGCCATAATCACAAAGCTATAATATTAAAGAAAGACACCAATGAATAGAGTCAAAATAATGAATGAGAATTTATAAATTATAATGGTGTTACTACATGCACATAAGTTTTCAAATAAGACAAACCAAAACTTTCACAAGACAATTAAAGGCACAGAAACAACCGCGAATAAAGCAAATAGACAAATTCGAAGGTTCAATGGCGATTAATTAACGTAAATCAAGATTATTTTCTTTAATTCATGCTGCATGCAATCCTAACATGACTTCTTGTTAATCAACATAAGTAAACACTAAACACTCAAAGATCATATTATTCAACATTAACTTCATGTATCAAGAAAGATGGTTCCATAACAAGAAAGGTCACAGAGGAACAGTAGACAAAATCAGAAAACACAGAAACTTGTATCCCCTAAATTCATGCTGAATATTTGAATTATGGAGTAATAATTGAAGCACTCAATGAACACAGAAAGCAGAGTTGATATACCAAGAAAACAGAAGCTTTTCCAAACATGGGAAGGAAAAATAATAAAGAAAAAAAAGGATAATTTTTAATTACTTCACTTTCTTTTCCTTAAAACAGTCTCTAGAAAACAAGCAGAGTGTGACAGGAAACTGAAAAGCCCTTTTATAAATGACTTTACTAAATAAACATGATATATTTTGATCAAGAAAGCCTAATTTATGCATTCCCATTGAACAAAAGAAATATTTCAGGACTGTCAGTAACAAAATTAAATTAAATAAAAAATACATATTTTATATTTTCTTTTTTATGATTAAAGAAACTCCCTTGGGGCATGGAGAAGAAAACTGATTAAAGATCTGCAATCTGGCAGGAGATTTGGAAAAACAAGGAAGCCCCACCTGCCTCCTCTTATTAACAAATTACATAGCAACAAAAATAAATTAAAAAACACTAATTCATATAATTTCAATTAATAATAATTGTAAAAATAATTATATTAATTTTAACTAATCAAAATGAATTTTCAGGAAAAATATACTTTCCTCTTATTAACAAATTTCAGGGGGAAAAAACCTTCAATTAAGGAAAAAATAATTATATTTTTTTAAAAAACAATTATATTAATTTCAAACTAATCAAAATGAATTTTTCAAAAAGATTATTTTTTTAACACCTTCCTCCTAATTCATATAAATTCAGTTAAGGAAGAAAATAATTATATGTTTTTTTAAAAACAATCAAAATGAATTTTTCAAAAAGATTAATTTTTTAACACCTTCCTCCTAATTCATATAATTTCAATTAAGGAAGAAAATAATAATATTAATTTCACACTAATCAAAATGAATTTTCAGGAAAAATATACCTTCCTCTAATCAACAAATAAAAACCCTAATTCATGAAATTCAATTAAGGAAGAAAAAAAATATTACATTTAAAACTGATTTTTTTTTCCAAAAAGATTAAATTTTTTTTATATAATACCTTCCTGTAGCTTCAATCTCCAGTGTGTTTTCCCCAATTGAACCTTCAGAATTCACAGAGTCAACCTTCAACATTGACGAATTAACCACTCGCAATTTTCTAGGGTTTAATTTATTATTATTATTATTATTATTACTATTACCACAGCTCCTCTTTCGTTTCTTCTTTGGTGAAATTGGCTTGACGAGCCGACGGCTACGAAGCTGAATGTAAGAGCCAGCTGATGAAACGGCTGCGGCAGGTGATTTACGAAGAGCTAGGGTTTTAGCTCGAGTAAGAACGCCAACGCCGAGAGAAGGTGGTTCAATTGACTTTGGCTTGGACTTCCAGTTCCTTCTGCTGATGTACTTGCCCATTGTTTGCTCGGAGTTGGTGGTATGCTCCGGCGAGTGAGTTGGTTGGAGCGTAGAGTAGAGTTTAGAGGAGCCGTTTGCCGTTGAATGAGAATGAGAATGAGAATGAGAGAGAGAATATTATTATTATTATTAGTTAAATATTTAAGGGGTATAATAATAAATTATTATTATTATTATTATTGGAATCGGAAGAATAATAACAATATTTTTTTTATCATTTTCTAGACTTTTTGATAGGCTGGTGCTAATTTCGGACGGGTAAGTTTTCTTCGAAACTAAAGATGATTTAAGGTGTTTAATGGCTTCGTACAACTAGATTGGGTCAGCTGGTGTATTGGGTATTGCGTGCAAGGTACTTAGATAATTTTATGTTTACCATTAAAAACCGAATTAGACTTTTACAAACAAAAAAATATATGTAAATAAGGAGAAGTGGTTGAACAGTTTTTAGTTTGTGACTTATGTGTTTTGATTGCGGCAAGAGGAACTCGAGATTGGATCGATAAAAAACTTGAGATGAATCTTAGCACTTATTGAGTTTGAGCTCAAGTCCTATATGGAAAAATTGTTTAGGTATGTGAAGTTTTAATGAGCCTTATGTATTTTTAAGTTTAATATTTTGAGCTTCTATAAATTAATTTAACAATACACACTTACACAATCAAGCTCTGGGTTTTTTGAGAAACTGTATACGATCTTGAGCCATGCTTAGAATTGTCAAGTTTTTTTTAATATAAATAATTATAAAGTATATAAATCTATATAAATCAACTCTTAAATAATAAACGAGATTGAAAATTTGACTCATGAGCCAAAGTTGAGCTTTAGTAAAAGAGTTGTAAACAAAATGAGCTCGAGCTCTCATAAATCAAAACGAGCCAAGCTCGAACCTAGTCAAGCGTGAGCTCGCCTCATTTGCACCCCAAGTCTAAACTGATATTAAATAACTTGGATTTCATGAACAAATATTGAAAACATTTTGTTATATCATCAAGACAAATTACTACATCTTTAAATAGCAAAAATTGCGTCCACACACTTTTTTTAGCTAATTTACATGGTTTTTTATAATCGTATTTGAACGAGCACCCATACATCAGTTTAATCAGTGTACTTGAACTTTAAATGCCAGTTGGGGTATAGTGTCGTAATATACGGTAAACATGCAAATAATTATTTCATGTTTAGTTTTAGTGAAACGCCACATCTTATGTGTAAAATGAGAACGGTAATCTTATTTATACCATTTATCTAGTTGTAATATAAACCTTGCAGGAGCCTAACTCTTTCTTATTAATGGTATCCTCGTATCGCGTATGTCGTATGGAATGCATGTAAATTTCAAGGTGTTTAATACATTAATTTGTTCACTAAACACGCAATGTTATTGCCAGGAGGTATGATCGCTCATGAAACACATATACAATCTAAGAAACTCATCAAACGTGCGAGTAAAACACGATACTTTATGTTGTACCAAAAAAGAGCAAAATTAAATATGAGTTCTTTTTAAGAAAGCAATAATTGAAAATTATTTTAATTACATGCTTTAGTATATGTTAAATTTCATGGTTAATAAATAAAGCAGTCAATTTGTAACGCATTCTTCTTTACTTCTTTCTCTCCGAACAATTTATTATTTTACTTACACATGCTTTGTGAAATTGAATTTACCTAATTAAATATTAAATATATTAAATTATTATAATACTATAAATTGTGAGAGCACAAAAATCTCATATTTGTCAATAAAAAGGTATACCATTCTAAGACCATCCTAAAACTTTTACAATGAATTTCTATCATTACTCACATCCATAAACTATTTTTAATGAAATAATCATAATAAACAAAAATCGATACAAAAATATAAAATTAATAGGTACAAATTTTTAATACACAAGTTCGAATGAAAAACTGAATGATAATAAAAGAAATCGAGTATTCTTTTTTAATGTAAAAACAAAAAAAAATAATATTTTAAATTAACCTTAGTACAAGTTTTAATGCGCAAGATACATACTTCTTCCACAAGGTCATGAGGCGGGGCTAAGGAAGTAAGCATCGTCCGGGTTAGTTTTTGAGTGATGCCACGTCATTTGAGCAGCGCACCCGTGGGATGCTGTCTTTCGTCTCGCATGTTGCCTAGCACACGTCACTTCTCTTTAATAGTCAATACATGTCTTGTTTGTTTATTTACATTCATTTGTACACGTTTAATTATGTCATTATGTATGTTGCTTTTTGAACAAACAAACATAGTTAAAAGTTAAAACTTTTGTTTGCTTAAGTATTCATCTTTATATAATTACTTAGAAATTAAATGAACACCCGAACATATAATTTGGTACTAAACATTATGTATGTTATAGTGCTTGTTACAACCCTACACTTTGTCTTTACTCTTTAGATTCGTTAGTGTCACCACCGAATATTCCTTTTGGTTATATGTTTCAACAGAGAATATCTTTCACATAATCCCTTTTTTTTTTTAATGTTTGGTATTAGTCCAATATATTAATTTACAACATGATTAAACTAACTTTAACCCTGTGAGGCTGTGATTATATTTATGTAGACCGTTAAATGGATGGACCTACTTATTGAGAGGGTAATTATCCAAATGAATTTGGGTTTAACTATACAAACCTGCTACAAGCAATGTTACCGGTCGTGCTAGTACACTTTAACTAATTATAAACGCACTTGTATTATTAAAAACTATTATCATTTTATATTATTGAACATTCTATATGTGATAAGATTGCAAGTAAAATGATTATATACTCTATGCTATTAAAAATAATTGGGCTGAAATCGACACCAGGCTATTGGGCTGTGATGTGAGTATTGAAATAATGAGATGGACTTAAAATAGGCTGGTCCGGCCCAGTTTATCATCAATCAATATGTACAATAAACTAGATGTTAAAATGTATCAAGTAAAAGTTATTAATAGGGTGTGAGAAGTGTAAGATAAGGGTAAACACTTTTTCTATCGATAAAGATAATAGAGACGCCCCAGCTTCAAAAACATTTCTTGACATGTAAAGTGTAGTGTACATATAGTAAGATAAACATAAAGTGTGACATAAAGTATAATCTTTTAGAAAAATAGGGTAGAATTCCACTATTTTAATTGATGTGATTTAATTATTAAGTGACTAGAGAAGACCATAATTTGTAGAAGCAAGACAATTACTAAAATCCATGGCTTACAAACCAATAATTCTTCACCTTCCACTTCATATGTCACTTATATACTTTAAAGTTTATAAACCGAATAGCCATAGTTTTATTATTTTACAACGTAAAAAAACTTGTTTCAACATACTATATTTTACTCCAAAGATAAATATGTAACTTTAAATATATAAACATTAGCAATCATGAAACTAGGTTTGTTTTACAAAAAACTAAAAGATTGTCACAACCAAACATACTATTGTAGTCATCTACTTCAAAATAAATGTAATAATTAAGTGTTTAAATTAACCACCAAACACCACCATAAAATCATAAGATTCTGCTACATTCATAAAATAACAAAACCGATACTTTCTATTAAGTTCATCATGCATCACACAATTACCTACTATTCACCATAGTCCGTAAATATCTTAGATGGTCATCACCGCTGCTCTAAAAGAAAAAAAGTTCACTAGAGTCAGTCACCTGTTGGAATCCGGGTTTGCACCTCTAGGGACCTCATGAACATCTGCAAGAAACTGCCCTTGATCAACGGTGGAGCCGCTAGTTGCAACGGTGGACGTTTTAGGTGGTGTTGGACTATCCACTTGATATGTGGCATGAAACCCTAGTGGATGTGCAAAGAGAAGAATGACACATATAAAGAGAGCAACTTCCAGTCTAGTAGTACTTACATCTGCCATCAAAGCTGAAATTTGAAGATTTGAAACCACCACCTTTGAGTGTTTGAAATGCAATAATGTGCATGTGTACTAGATTTAATATTTGGATGGAGAATTCATTGATTCTGTTGCGTACCATAAAAGAAGACAACAACATTTGTCATCACTCATCATGTTTTAAGTTATACAAGATTCTTCTTTTAATTCTACATGCTTTAGTTACGATAAATTGATAAAAGGTCCTCCAAGTTTGTATATATCATGTCTTTTATATATATAAACAACCAACAACTATATACGGTAGAACGGTAAAATCCCACTAATAACAGTATAGAGACAGTGGGATGGTGGGATGTATGCAAACGATACATCAATCTTAGAGAATACAACTCCAAAAAAATCCTGAAAAGCATATACAAAACAGTTTGAATGTTTCGCATGTAATCTAGAAAACATAAGAAAAAACAACACTAAACGTATAGTATCAGTAAGCTATTAGCAATGTACGTTTTGTATACTTCTAACATATATATTAGTTAATGTTACATAGTAACCTAGGCCTCTTTATAATGTGTAATTTGTTTTCTATCTAATTTTTAATAGCGTTATTGTGTTAACTGTTAATCATAATGAACTTTTATGAACGCATCTAACAATATAACTTTACTTACGATCTTTATATTTTTAATACTTATCCAAAACTATTGTGACTCGATATTGAGAAACCATTATGACTTCATTTATACCATGGCTAAGGTTACATTGTCACACCCCGAAAACTCATAATATAATTTCAGCGGAAGTCTTATAATTAAACATTTTCGGGCGATGACAGTTGCCAATAGCCAATCACAATAACCCATAATATTATTATTATTTTTTATTATTTTTTTTGTACATTGAGCAAGAAGCAGCCTTTTCTTTGCTTCACATACTTATAGTAAAATAATTATCAGCTTTTTGAAGCTTCGTATTGCTTGTCCACTTGTTCTATTTAATTGTATCTTGATTCTTTTGTCACCATAAAGCTTACACACCTTTGTACTATTATTAACGGGATTTACATTTACTAACGTTTCAAAAATCATGCCCTTTAACACCACGTAAAGCGTATGGTGCTTAACGCCCCATAACACATACGCTAATAATCATCACTTTTCAAATATTAACGCGTTATAAACAGTTTTTTATTTGTAAATAACAAAATAAGAACGTCGAACAAAAAGACGGATGGTACATACCAGCTTCTTTAAAATAACATTATCATGGGTGTACATTAGTACATATGTAGACTGTGGTAAAAGTTGAACACTATAACAACAATGATTTTAATGTTTGCAAAAATAAAAACAAATTGTTGTTCATTCATAACTTAAAAATAGTTTTACATTTATATTTTTTATATATAATATATCATTATAAGGATAACGGGTATTTATGTCTCCACGATGCACGCTTTCCGTACTTCGTTAACCAAATACCATATACAAAGTTTTTAAACACACGTAAACCCACGGGAAAAAATTGACTTCGAATATGTAAACAACAAAATACTCACATTGAAATGTTGTTAATTAGAATGACGAAAAGGTACATGGTTTCATTTTACAAAAAAAGTAAAATTAAATAAAAAATATTAAGGTAAATCGTCACACAATAATAAAGGTCTAGCTTCTTGTTTATGCTGCTTTATATATATACTTTTACCCGTTTATATTTATTATAAAATAAAAGACTAATTCCTTTTCTCTTTATACTTTTAAAAACAGTCATCTAATAAAAAGACAGTTTGATATGCACTTGTCAAATAATTTGTTTGTTCAAATGAGGTTGGATCGAACCTTTTTCTATTAACACAATGTTCCTCATAGGTGGAACGTACCTAAGTCAATAGTACACTTAGCATATGGTGGGATTGACAAAGATCACCAAGCCCCGACACAAGGAGCTTCTGACTTTGTTTAAAAGTATTGGCGGAATCAAAGTGGGTCGAAATGTTACGCGCTTGAACTGACTACATAGGATCCAGATCGATAAATGGGTCAACGTCAAAGAAACTTTCAATAAAACGACCATGAACAACTTCTCAACGTTCTCAATAACTATAACAACATATATAAGCTACGCATTGTTTCAACTATAGTTCTTTCTCTTTTTTAAAGGACCATCACATGGTTCCCTCCTTTTCAGATTGAGGCGTTGGCTTGGCGTTTGGTAGCCTCTTAATGGCCATTAAGTACCTCTAAATGGTTCACAACCACTTAATGGTTTAGAGGTAACCTTAAGTCTACCTCTTAACCATTAAGAGGTTATGAACCATTAAACTATACAAGTTATAATGAACTATTGTATTTTAATGTTTTGGACTGTATATATGCAAATATACTTTATTTATGCAGTACAAGTTATAGTGAATAATTGTATCCTATAATATTTTAAAAAATATCATATAAACTGTAATATTTGTATCATAATTAATTTACCTGGTGGAACGGATCGTTTGGTTGTTTTATCACTAACTAAACCGAAAGAGATCAGTTACCCTAAACTTAAAAAGAAAAGAAAAATGGACTGCTTAAGTTCAAAATCGAAGCATTGTGAAGGGGCAAAAGGGGAACAACTTCATATGTTACATTTTTTTTATTATGAACTCTCCACTGGCTACCCCATAAGTTTATACAGCTTGTATAAACTTATACTAGAGATTTTGCCTGTACGTATAGTCATATACGACCCGCATAAACTCTAACACATCGTATAGCTCATGACACCGAAGAGTTGTATGCCTTGTACAGGCCTATACCCTTGTATAGTTCTTTGTGCAGGCCTAGGCAACGACCCAAAGCCGGATCATTTCGAGGGCCCGAAACATGTTTAAATTAATTATATATTACATATATTTACGTATATCATATCGGTTAAGATAAATAAAGCAATAGAATGTAGATGGTGAAGTCGGAAAGCATGTGTTTATTCCTACCGTGTGCAAGTTTAAGTCCCCTCCAGTGCCATAGTTTGTAACACTTTTATTAACAAAGTGACTAGCAATATACATAAAAATTCCTAATTTGAATCTCAAAATTCTAGGTCTCATATTTAGCCCCAAACACACACTAATTAAATAACCAATGGGTGACTACAAGTACAAAAAAAATCATATAAAGTTGAAATTTGAAATCCCCTATATATATTTGACCAAAGAAATATGGTAGAAATCCAAATTTTATATAAATAAAGCTATAATAAATTCAAAGCGGCCACATTATAACGAATATAGATCCCCTGCTACCTAGAGAATACAAACATATGAGCAAATGAAGTTATTAAATTCATATTAGGGGTGTGCAGTTTTCAGGTAGGACCGAAAAAACCCGACAACCGACCCGAAAAAGACTAAAACCGAACCGATTGTAATTCGGTCGGTTCCACACATTTGCAAAATTCGGGTTCGGTTCTTGACATTTGAACTTGCGTGAAACCCGAACCGACCCGAAGAGAGATGGTTTGTAGAGGTTTAAAGGAGGGTTTGAGAAGTGATTTCGTTTTCCTTTTATCTGTCTGTCAAATTAGAGCATGATAGAACTCCACCTTCATAGTTTATACTTTTCCTCTTGTATTCATCTAAGGCGGCTAGTGAAATAAGAAAACCCCAACATTATATTCATTATTATATATGTAGACTGGTAATACTAATTTATAGTGGAGAGTAGTAAAATACAATACAAGTGTTATAAAATAAAGTAAAGCTGTTTGCTTTGGATTTTAACATTCTTGATCTGGGCTAAGAATATAAAAACAAACACACTTTGTCTTTATATAAAACTGAATAAACAACTTAATATGATCCACATTGCCCTAGCTACCAAATAAGCTCTGCCTTATCATTTCTAACTCTTTTCTTTTCATCTCGCCGACAATAATATCAAAGGGTCTATATCGTGCCGGAATTTCATTTTCCGACGAGTTCCTTCAGATCTCTCTTTTGTGCGTTCAACTCGGTCTCGGTACAAACCCGAAAACTGACTTGCTAATACCCGAGACCGTCATAAACCGAATGGGACTTCAGAGGTCCGGTCCTCGGTCTGTGTTTTTACAGAGTTTCGGTCTCGGGTCGGGTTTTTTCCGGTTCGGTCCGGGTTTTAGCAAATGATCAGCCCTAATTCATACCTTAATCGTTTTTTTTGGTTGTTGTTTACTTATTTAGTTATATAATAATTTGTCTTAAACTGGCCACGATGGCTCTTTAGCCCATTTAAATCATACTTTCTTCATTACGTTACCATATTAGATTTAAATAATAATTATTATTACTATTGAGAATGAGGTACTAGAGAGTATGGATTACAAAAGGTTGATTCGTTTGATATGGGATAAGTTTGATGTTTCGCCAGCTGGTCCAGTCATAGTCATTGCAGCACTAAACTCATAATTTATTCTATACTGGTGTTGTATGCGTCGGGCAGTTGGAATTTGTTTATTTGTGTCGCGTTGTGACATTGCACAGATGTTGATTCAGTAGGTATGAGTAAAGCTTGTTAAGATACCAACACTAAAATAAATAAATACTAAGAAGATACTAAAAGATTGTAACACACGGTAGGGCTAGTCAACACGAATCAGCCGGTATTGACGGGTCATGACACATAAAGTTTTTGGTATTACCTAAGAGGTGCCCTAATTTCTCTCTCTATCTCTACATATACATATACTCTTTACTATCACAACGGCGACTCGCTATCACTACAGCTCTGGTCCCATCATCACTCAACAGTTGTTCGTTTAGGTAGGTATGTAATCAATCACTCATTAATATTACTGTTAGCTAATAGATCTACGTTGACTTTGTTGTAGCTGTGTTGACTTTGCTGTAAGTTAAAATCATATCTTTGTTGTAGTCAATCCTAGTTAGAATCACGTCAATATGATGTTTATGCCTAACACTCGTCTACCGTGATAATATGGCACGCCGAAGAGTGTGCCTCTAATTCAATTGAATATTCAAATAAATAATAAAAAATTGTTAATGTCATGTCTGTTATAGTTTTGTAGTTAAAATCACTTTAATAATATGATACGATTGTGTACGCCTAAGAGTTTGTGCATAATTAGTTTTTTGTTGTTTCTTGGGTTTGACGAGAAATAAAAAGCAGAGTTTGCTTTTGTTTCGTTTTCATTTTTATTATATTTAATTAGGAAATGCAATTTCGAAAAAGACAACACAAACACAAGAAGACAAATGCAATAATAAAACAAGAAAAGCAGAAGACACATGCAATTAAAGTTACTAGTGGACAACAGTTCGTTAATTGGTTGTCAAAACTATTTCTTTCTCTTCTTTCTCATAACACCAAAAGTTATCTTCAAAATTCTTCAGGAACTCAAAAGAGCTTACACCACTAACTTCGAATATACTTTTCAAGACGCCATCAACAAGCTTCTCAAGTGTCTTGGCAACTAGCATAAAGAGTCTGGATGCGGCATTGAAGATGATAGAGTTTCGAGTCACTATCAATGATCCTTCTATCCATATTCCAGTCGTTAACACCAGTGTAAACATCATCGGGTTTGGTCTTTAATGGCCTACCCGAAGCACCAAACCCGGTACCCGAAATTTACCTTAAGGTCCGATCATCGGTTCTCATATTGATAGGCCATCGGGTCGGGTCGGGTCTAACCCGGTTTGGTCCGGTTATCCTCATTTGCACACCCCTACATCACACATTATAATCCTCCTACTGTTTTAATCCACTTTCAATGGGCTTTTAATGGGATTTTAACTATGATTTCGGCTTTTAATGGGCTTTTAACTATGATTTCTTTATGCAGAAGCAACCAATGGCATCCAAAAGTTACAAACTCAACACCACAACTGAAGCTGAAGCTGTTGATTCATCAAATGATGATAACTAACTCAACAACAAAGATGAAGCTGCTGATGTTACATCAGAAAATGTTACAGTGCGTTTAATCACAAATAAAAAGCATCATGAATGACCATATAACTAAATTCCTCTTACCTCTTTATGATTTCTTCATCTGCTGCAACAGCCAATTTCTTCAAAACTCAGAAAGACAAATGAAGCCGCTGACGTTAAGGTTAAAAGAAAAGTAGACCTGCCCCAAGAAATCCAACAGTTTATGCTCGAAAACCTTTCCGCCAAAAGTGTCTTGCGCAACATAACGTTGTTAATGGACTCGAGAAACTACATTGACAGTCCCAACTTCATCAAAAATTTCAAAGGCAGATATTTTTACATTCTTGGGGGGGCTATAAGACCAAATCGTAACGAGTTTGTCTTGATTGGAGACAACGATTCAACAACCCCTTCTTCCATAACCATTATCCTTAGTCCAGCTCCAAACCTAACCGGTTCAGCCACTTCTCAAGGTCTCTTGTTGCTACTAAGCCCTGAAAAAGTCAATTCACACCGTGCCATTGTTTGGAATCCCTCAATACGAAAAATCTTTGCCGTGGATATTCCATCATCACTCAACAGTTGTTTGTTTAGGTAGGCATGCAATCAATCACTCATTAATTTTAGTGTTAGCTAATAGATTTGTGTTGAGTTTGTTCTTGTTGTGTTGACTTTGTTGTAAGTTTAAATCATATCTTTGTTGTAGTCAATCCTAGTTAGAATCACGTCAATATGATGTTTATGCCTAACACTTGTCTACCGTGATATTATGGCACGCCGAAGAGTGTGCCTCTAATTCAATTAAATAATAATAATTTTTTTATGTCAAGTCGGTTATAGTTTTGTAGTTAAAACCACTTTAATAAAATGATATGATTGCGTATGCCTAAGAGTTTGTGCCTCTTGTTCAAATAGTTAATTAATTTATAGGATTTGTGTATTAAAGCCCTAATCCTAGGGACCATTTTTGGTATCTTTAATTGATTTAGGATTAGGAGAAGAAATTAATATGAATACATCACATATTATAATCCACTACTGAATACATCACACATTATAAACCTCCTATTTTTTTTAATCCACTTTCAATGGGCTTTTAACTATGATTTCGACTTTTAATGGGCTTTTAACTATGATTTTTTTATGCAGAAGCAACCAATGGCACCCAAAGATTACAAACTCAACACCACAACTGAAGCAAAAGCTGCTGATGCATCAGATGATGATAACAAACTCAACAACAAAGATGAAGCTGCTGACGTTACATCAGAAAATGTTACAGTACGTTTAATCACACATAAAAATCACCATGAATGACCCTATAACTAAATTCCTCTTACCTCTTTATGATTTCTTCATCTGCTGCAGCAGCCAATGTCTTCAAAACTCATAAAGACAAATGAAGCCGATGACATTAAGGTTAAAAGAAAAGTGGACATACCCCAAGAAATCCAGCAGTGTGTGCTCGAAAACCTTCCCGCCAAAAGTGTGTTGAGCAACAGAACATTGTCAACGGACTCGAGAAACTACATTGGCAGTCCCAACTTCATCAAAAATTTCAAGGGCAAATATTTGTCACACCCTCAAAATCCACTAACGGAGTTTTACCGTCAGTGGGTGTGAACTAACAGGATCGGATTCATTAGTTATAATCAAACCATAAAAACGTTTACGAGTAATTAAATGCGGAAGCGTGAAAACCATAAAATAAATGTTGCGTCACGCAGGACGACTTTAACCCAATGATAACAGTTTTAAAATAGTTTGCATAACAAAAGCGTTTTCAAGCAATGCATGATCTTATACCGCGCGCCCGCCTCGGATACCTGAGAATAACATACTAAAAGTGTCAACACAAGGTTGGTGAGTTCACAAGTTTAAATAAAATAAAGCGTTTAGCGTTTTGCGTTCAGCGTTTTGCGTTTAGCGTTTTGCGTTCAGCGTTTTGCGTTACCAGATAGTGTTAAATCAATTATATATCGATAGGTAGCTAGCCTATACAACAAGTATTACTAAGTGTTCGACACCGAAGCTGACTGTTTATCAAGTGCCTTGTCACCAGGTCATCCAGACCATGGTACGTGTTAGCCAAAATTACACCCGCTCGACCTCCAGTCGAGTTTAGCGTTGGGTGGGGTTTGTCAAACCCAGTAGTACTACTCAACAGTGACTCGCTATTCCAAATATTAACCGGTTCGATGTGTAGGACTTCAAATGTTTCGTTTGCCACTTAGCCTTTACAAGGGATATATAATTTACTAACAAAATCTTAATTGCGTTTATCGGAGTATGTTATCTCCCCCAAGTGAAAAGCGTTTAAAACAGTTTAAAGGGGTAAATGAAACTCACTGTTTGCGAAGAAATTCCCAAATTAAATCACCAAGTGATGCGCGTCACAGAAAACTCTCTCTAGCGTTCTAAAACAACAAGGAGATTTTCTAAGTGTCGGAACTATTATCGAGTCTCTAGACTCGGCACATAATATCTATGCACACAACATGTTTTGTGTTTCGTTTGTGAATCGTGTGTGACTTTTACAAGTGTATTTGTGATACGTTACATGTGTGAGCAATTATTCACGTGTCATGTATTAATAATGTACGTCACTAGCAATTACTTCCCGTAAAGGCAATTTGGTCAACATATAACAATTAACTAGCAATTATTCCCCGCAAGGGCAATTTGGTCAAATCATGACAATCAATTAGCAATTATTCCCCGCAAGGGTATTTTGGTCAAAAATACGACAATTAGTTAGCAATTATCCCCCGCAAGGGCAATTTGGTCAAAACACGATAATAAATTAGCAATCACCATGTTTCATGCAACTTTCACAAAATTCAGCAATTAGTTTCTTAACGACAGAATTTTACTTGAAAAACTAGTCTATCCCACCGATCATAGCATCACAATTAATTTACCAAAAATCATCACAAAAGCATGTATGTGTTAGGTTTCCAGAACATATTTTGTTGTATTTTTATTCCATACATATTTCTCACAAAGATCAATTTACCACAGCAAACTCATAACAGTCAAATTTATGCGCAACAGAATGTTATTTGAAATTCCCGTTAAACGAAAAATCCAATAAATGCAAGACCACTTGGGTTAGGTTCCTAACTCAACAAGTCAACTTCCAGAAGTGGAACCAACCCAATTGGTTTCGTAGTTCATGAGATATAATATTTACAAAACAACCTAACAGCAGGTCTAGCAACTCAGCTTTGCACAACGTTTTTGTAAAATCATAAAGGTTAACTTTTACACGTCCAAAAATTGCAAATTTATATTCTTTAGAAACTAAACTCAACCTAGTTTACTGTAGTATCAATAATCTCAACCAATTTTCACATTTACACCCCGATACAGTCAATTGAACATCAATAACACAATCTGTCCAGAAACTGTTCGCAACAAAACTCAACATATTAACCATTTATAAACCATAATTCCGTCATATAACATCCTAGACACCATAATCACTATCCATACACATCAATTACACATTACATCCATGGTTAGGGTTTTATTTGAATTCAAAATCAAGAACACAACGATTAACATGTAATAATACCAATTCTAGTTATCATATCACAATCAATCCATCATCAAATCAAGATAAAACATATGAACACATATACATATGAAAATCGGACCTAGGGTTTGTAATTATACCTTCAAAAACACCAATACAAGCAAGAGGAAGGTAGAAGATGGCTAGAAACGGATGTAGGATGCTTCAATTGTGAAAGACCAAGATCAAAACCAAGTGATATGTGTGTGTGTGTGTGCCGATCGCAAAGAGAGCAGGGGGGGCTGGCCGTCGGCTTATGTGAGGGAAAGAGGGAGGGGAGTTAGGGTTTTATAATATTATTAATAATAATCATGTTACATCTAGGTCCCTCCACTTTCAAATGTTATCTTTCTAGCTTAATTAACTAGTTCTAGCACATTGAGTTAACGTTTATAACAATGTTATCACATAACACATAAGTCTAACACATAATTATCACATAATTATTGTTTTGACGTTTTTCGTTTATTCCTCAATTGTTTGCGTCAACTCGTTTGCGTTTCGATGCAATTCCCGAAAGACTACACATGTAGTAAGTGTTAAGCGTCATTTAAACCCTAGTTTAAATGTAATGAGGTGTGCGTTATAGATTCAATGATCTTAAGTTTGAAATGACGGAGTTGAGTTAACGGAGTTAACCTGAAATTGACGATTGTCACAATATTCTTACATACTTGGGGGGGCCTACAAGACCAAATCGTAACGAGTTTGTGTTGATTGGAGACAACGATGCAACAACCCCTACTTCCATAACCATTATCCCTAGTCCAGCTCCAAACCTAACAATTTCAGCCACTTTTATAAGGCTCTTGTTGCTAACAATCCCTGAAAAAGCCAATTCACACCTTGCCATTGTTGGAACCCCTCAATACGAAAAAATTTTGCCTTAGATATTCTATCATCACTCAACAGTTGTTCGTTTAGGTAGGTATGTAATCAATCACTCATTAATATTAGTGTTAGCTAAAAGATCCGTGTTGACTTTGTTGTTGCTGTGTTGACTTTATTGTAAGTTAAAATCAAATCTTTCTTGTAGTCAATCCTAGTTAGAATCACGTCAATATGATGTTTATGCCTAACACTTGTCTACCGTGATATTATGGCACGCCGAAGAGCGTGCCTCTAATTCAATTGAATATTCAAATAAATAATAATAATTGTTAATGTCAGGTCTGTTATAGTTTTGTAGTTAAAATCACTTTAATAATATGATATGATTGTGTATGTCTAAGAGTTTGTGCCGCTTGTTTAATAATTAATTAATTTATAAGATTTGTGTATTAAAGCTCTAATCTTAAGGACCATTTTTGATATCTTTTAATTGATTTAGGATAAGAAGAAATCAATATGAATACATCACACATTATAATCCTCCTACTGTTTTAATCCACTTTCAATGGGCTTTTAACTATGATTTCGGCTTTTAATGGCCTTTTAACTATGATTTCTTTATGCAGAAGCAACCAATGACATCCAAATATTACAAACTCAACACCAGTGTAAACATCATCGGGTTTGGTCTTTAATGGCCTACCCGAAGCACCAAACCCGACAAACCCGGTACCCGAAATTTACCTTAAGGTCCGATCATCGGTTCTCATATTGATAGGCCATCGGTCATCGGGTCGGGTCGGGTCTAACCCGGTTTGGTCCGGTTATCCTCATTTGCACACCCCTACATCACACATTATAATCCTCCTACTGTTTTAATCCACTTTCAATGGGCTTTTAATGGGATTTTAACTATGATTTCGGCTTTTAATGGGCTTTTAACTATGATTTCTTTATGCAGAAGCAACCAATGGCATCCAAAAGTTACAAACTCAACACCACAACTGAAGCTGAAGCTGTTGATTCATCAAATGATGATAACTAACTCAACAACAAAGATGAAGCTGCTGATGTTACATCAGAAAATGTTACAGTGCGTTTAATCACAAATAAAAATCACCGTGAATGACCTATAACTAAATTCCTCTTACCTATTTATGATTTCTTCATCTGATGCAGCAGCCAATTTTTTTAAAACTCAGAAAGACAAATGAAGCCGCTGACGTTAAGGTTAAAAGAAAAGTAGACCTTCCCCAAGAAATCCAACAGTTTCCGCTCAAAAACCTTCCCGCCAAAAGTGTCTTGCGCAACAGAACGTTGTTGTCGTACTTCGAGAAATTACATTAATAGTCCCAACTTTATCAAAAATTTCAAGGGCAGATATTTTTACATACTTGGGGGCCTATAAGACCAAATCGTAACGAGTTTGTCTTGATTGGAGACAACGATTCAACAACCCCTTCTTCCATAACCATTATCCCTAGTCCAGCTCCAAACCTAACCATTTTTGCCACTTCTCAAGGTCTCTTGTTTCTAACAAGCCCTGAAAAAGCCAATTCACACCGTGCCATTGTTTGGAACCCCTCAATACAAAAAATCTTTGCCCTGGATATTCCATCATCACTCAACAGTTGTTCGTTTAGGTAGGCATGTAATCAATCACTCATTAATTTTAGTGTTAGCTGATAGATCTTTGTTGACTTTGTTGTAGCTGTGTTGACTTTGTTGTAAGTTAAAATCACATCTTTGTTGTAGTCAATCCTAGTTAGAATCACGTCAATATGATGTTTATGCCTAGCACTTGTCTACCATGATATTATGGCATGCCGAAGAGTGTGCCTCTAATTCAATTGAATATTCGAATAAATAATAATAAAGTGTTAATGTCAGGTCTGTTATAGTTTTGTAGTTAAAATCACTTCAATAATATGATATGATTGTGTTAGCCTAAGAATTTGTGCCTCTTGTTCAAATAATTAATTAATTTATAAGATTTGTGTATCAAAGCCATAATCTTAGCGACCATTTTTTGTATGTTTTAATTGATTTTGGATTAGGAGAAGAAATCAATATGAATACATCACATATTATAATCCTCCTACGTAAGGTTGTACTATGACCAAGCACGTGTACGTTCCGCTATACTCGCCAAAAGCCACGTAGAAGTTTATTATTATTATTATTATTATTATTATTATTATTATTATTATTATATTGTATTATTATTCACACGGCTCGGCTGTTTATATATAATAGTATATATGTGAAAACAAAATAAATTACAACAAAATGTCCTTCCAAACTCACATCATTTTGTTCCTCTTTATTACTAGAGATGGGGGTGTAATCGGATATAATTGGGACCGGTTTGGGATTTGTCTTGAAATTTTTACGTGTTTAAGATTTTTAATATTCCGACTACCCCATAACATTAACTCATTTACCGGATAACTTTTATCTTGGTATACATAATGGCCACTTTTATTAAACTAACATGTATACCCGAAACCAGACAGGGAATTGCCCGACGGGTTTTTATAATCATCTAACAAAAACACATTTTGATAGTCAAATAATTTGTTCTCCGTTCTCAACAACTATAGCAACATAAACTAGGCATTATTTCAACTATAGTTCTTTTCTCTTTTTCAGATTGAGGTGTTGGCCTAAGTGTAACAACTAAGAGAGAAGTGATTGTATAAAACAGGAAGTGGCTTATAACTAATAGAATATAATGTGCTTGTTACACATCTATATTTTTGTTTTGCTTCAACTTCTACAACCACTTAAAGAAAAATTATATGAATGCTTACAAAATCTTCAAACTTGTTGTTGGTTCGTTCCTAACTCCGAAGTGAGTGACTGGCAATATATGATACCACATAGACAAAGAATATACAACGATATAATGTTAAGCTTATGCCAGATACTACATAGTTTTCAATATATGACAATTTAACTCTTAACATATATTTAAAGTATTTGACGGAACAAGCACGAAGCATTGGATGGGTGGTCCACACACTTGCTTTTGCCAACAACAAATGCTTTTGCTTATATAGGTGAACTTGCTGGTCAAGTTGACGAATATGGCTAGTTGTTTTTCCATTAGTAGTTCGTTCTTAATGGTCCATAGATAGTTTGACATTTTGATCTTCAAACACTCTTTGTTGCAACCAACCCAATTATATAAATGTTGTGTTTATGTTGAGCATCATCTTTAAGCCACATCAGCTAAAGATGGAGCTTCTTATAGCTTAGAAAGTTCAAAAGCTTTTTATAACCTTTGAGTTATTCATGAAGTGTCTTGAATACTTTAGTATTTTGTGATAAAGTTAAGAGGTTTTGAACTTTACGTCAAAAACAAAACTTTAGTTGTATGAAGTATATTCCTCTTTGATGCTAAAAGAAATATGCTTAGAGGGTTGCGTTGCAGCTTGTTACCTGTTTACATGTAGCTTGTTGTAATTGATTGAAATTATTAACACATTGAAGCATATGTGATTGATTGATTAATTAATTACATATTAAAAAAAATACCCATTAACCATTAAATTGCAATTGAAGACCTATGGATATAATTTAGGGGGGGAATTCTCAATATGGACCATTTGAAAAAGAAAAGGAGAAAATGGAAATTGACTACTAATCTTTAATATTTCTAAAATGGACCACGTAGCAAAACTATCAATCTTGTCTTCGTGAAATAAATGTTTCTCAAATGCGTCTTGATGTCTTGAGAGACATAATACAAAGCCACGTTTTTCTAAAACTTAAGGATTTGGATGGACCCGATAGAAAGCACAAAAATACTGTTTGAGAAAATTGCTTTTTATCTAAAGATTTAATTAAAAAATATAGACGACTCCCTCAACTTTTTAAACTTTTTGTCGGATTTAACAACATCTTTACACGTGTCAGGTTTTAATTAGTCAGATATCTCGTCGGAATATTTTTTGCCAAAATATCATCTAAAAACGAAACAGAAATCTGCAATAACTGTATCATCATTATCATGTCTTCTTCTTCTTCTTCTTCTTCTTCTTCTTCTTCTTCTTTTTCACTTCCACTGAGCTTCAATCCTTTTCCTTCTTCATATCACAAATCATCATCAGCATTCAATCTTAATAATAATAATAATAATAATATCTTAACCTTCACCAAACGCACATCTAAATCTCACATTTGCTTCACCTTCAACAACAGCAGCTCGGAGTACGAACGCGAAGAGATCCGGTGGCTCCGCGAAGAGCAACGGTGGTTACGGGAGGAGCAACGGTGGATTCGCGAGCAGCACCGGTGGGAGACCGAGAAGCAGACTCTATTGAATGAAATCAAAGCTCTCAAAACTTCAAATTGAAGAACTAATACGTGAAGGCGATAATAATAATATTAATTCTGTTACGAAGTTGTTAGGTGTGTTGAAGAAGGAGGTGAGTCAGATTGCTGAGACTGGAACTAGTGCCGTGCCGTTGGTGCTGGAGGCGGTTGAGGACGTTACGGAAGAGGCCGTGGTGAAGGCGGTTGAGGACGTTGAAGAGGTGGTGGTGAAGGAGGTGGTTAGAGTTGAGGATAAGGAGGTAAAGGATGAGGAGGTGGTTATTAAGAGGATAACGTTGAGAACGGGATCAGAAGGTGATCAGGTTCAAATGTTGCAGGTAGTTTGCTTGCTTTCGTTTGGCATTATCTTATTATTGCTACCGTGTATTCAATTTGTAGCAAACATGTTTCGATAGAGTGAATAAGCAAGTGCTTATGATTGATTATGTGCTTATCTGAAGGTGAATTAAGAAATGAATTTGTTTTCATTTAACTTAAAAAAGGATCCAATTACAATAGAGAGGCAGGTAAGCAGGCAACAAGCTTCACCGCCACCCCCTTTTGAATGGCAAAACTGATCCTATTGAAAACAAAGTTATCGTTCTTCGGCGTCGTTGAGTTACTGTGCACGACCCGCTGAACTCTCTTAAGAAATTTGGGAGTTGTTATTCACAAACTAATAATCTGTACATCTATTGTAACTTATAGTATTTAGGGGTTTACTATCAAGTCCACGGGTCTGGTTTATATCTATAAAAGTAAGTATATCTTGTAACTCTCTATTGAATGTAAGTCAAGAAGTCTTTTACCGTCTTACAAAATTAGCAGAATTATGAAAATTATCTACCAGTTGTTTGATAATTACGTTTTCTTAAACCAAACGCAAGTCCGAACGCCATCTCCAGTATTTGCATTTTGTTACAGGTGATTATATGAACCAGAATTTGCTAAATTCTAAACAGTTGAATAATGATTATCTAACTTTGTACAATATAAGCATATTCAAACACTATATTTTGCAGCTTGATTATCTGACTATTCCATACTTTTAAGTTTTAAATTGATTATCTTATTCTAATTTTTCAAGTTGTAATGAAAGTAAACATTCATATGCTGCAGTTAGTAAACATTTCAAACTGATCTGCTTGGTATGCTATCCTTTAGTGGGATTCTTATTCAAACTTTAACATTTGAATGTCCATACCTTATTCTAATACCGATATAATATAACTGTTAATCTCTGTTGATTGTAGGAGGCATTACTAAAATTAGGATTTTATTGTGGTGAGGAAGACGAGGAGTTTGCTAGCTTCTCAAGTGGCACAGAGAGAGCTGTAAAAACATGGCAGGTGAGCTGCTAGTTCCATTTTCTTACTAGATACCCTTCTGAAGATGGTATAGTGTTACTTTCCATTAGTGCGTTCGTTTATTTGTGTGGTTTGTGCTTGCAAGTCTTCCATCGGTGTGCCTGAAACTGGAATAATGACAGCAGAGCTTCTAGAAAGATTATTTATAGACCAACAAGACAAGTCGTCTGCCATCAAGGTAAGAGGAAATCTTGAAACTTGATAGTGCCATCTCCAAGAAGTACTATAAACGCTAATGTAATGATTTTTTGTTGTTCTAGAAGGGTTCAAATGGAGTTGCTGCAACACAAACACCAGAAATTCCTTTGAGAATTGTGAAAGAACCTGACCCGAACGAGCATCGAGTCTTTCTTCTTGGAGAAAACAGATGGGAAGACTCTTCCAGGCTCAAAAACAGAAGTAGTCAAAGTCAACCTAATAGCAAAGGTGTTGTGAAGACAAAGTGCATTACATGTCGTGGGGAAGGCCGGTTATTGTGCTTAGGTACGGTTACTTATTCCCAAAACAATCTTTATGAATAAAGATACATGTAAAGGTGGAAAAATGGGGTCAGTTGGGCTGACTAAATGGGCGGGTACTTTTTCAAATTTGATTACCTTAACCCAAGATAACCAGATGCCAAAACCATAATAATTGCTTTAAAGTCACATCCAAACACATGCTACCTAAAGTGATCGATCATTTTGTTTGTTTTTTACAGTTAATAAGTTATAACCACCTAACAAGTTATTTTGTTGCAGAATGTGATGGAACAAGTGAGCCAAACATAGAGCCGCAGGTTAGTATACTTTAAAAGCTTCACTTTTTGCTAATAAATTATAGGCAAACTGTTCGTAACAGAAATGAGCTTTTTAGCAACCAACCTCATGTTAATAAATTTTACCTATAAAAAAGGCCCTATCCACGTGTTTTTTGAAAATTATAATTAAATGTTATATCAGTAGTTGCATCATATATATAGACTTAAAATCTATAAGATGACCTATGCTACAATCCGTTTTACAAGTCTTCCAAAATCAGTTATAAAATACAAGTTGACAGCTACTTTAATGTTGGTGGTTAAATTTGGGAAAAATGTGAGATGGTTTCTATGAGCATGTTTGGTTTCAAAAAGCTAAAATAAAAGGTTTTTTTGTGATTGCCAAACACCATTTAACTTATTGGCTTTTTGAAAAAGCCAATAAGCCAATAAGGTGTTTTCAAACTCAATCCCAAACATGCCCTGTATATACAACTTGCTTATAATTATTAGCAAAATTTTCCCAGGTCATAATGTTGGGTTTTGGTGCAGTTTTTGGAATGGATAGGTGAAGACACAAAATGTGCGTATTGCGAAGGCAATGGTCATACAATTTGTGACGCGTGTCAAGGAACAGGAGCCGGTGCTGCATAATATAACCCTTCGCAATGGTCATACGATTTGTGACGCGTGTCAAGGAACAGGAGCCGGTGCTGCATAATATAACCCCGCATACATCATCACTATTGGCGATCAGATTTTGTTTAATCATAAATGTAAGTAGAAACAACATAACCACCAAAATGTGTATATGAGCTCAAATCAACTATCATATATATTTTTTGTCACACTTTTAGCTAATCTATTTATATAACTTTGGGCCAACAAACAACCATGTACTTTCATTTGTTGTCACTAAAATATTTTTTCACACTTTTAACGGCGTCTCCATTGTCCAAGAATGAATTAGAACTTATGAAAGTACAAAAAGTCCTCTTTTACATACATACATACACCCGACCAAACTATCCTTACACGAGCTTTTGATTAGTTTGGTTAGCCACAGGATCACAAACAAGACACAAGTATAGTATACTATGTATGGCATGTCAGCATGTGCAATTAAACACAGCGCCGCTCAAACACTTAGCTTTGTGAACTATCTTTTTAACACCACCCGTCTCACTCGGGTAATCCAAAGGTGACTCGTGAACTCTGTCCATCATGTTAATTTCAGGTGCATGTAAGACCACCTTTGCAGGAGATAAAGCCCATTGCATACCCCATATGGCAAGCGGTCTCATGTATACAAGCGACCGAAAGTGACCATCCATCGTCCACCCCTCTGGAGTCTGAAATGCGTATCTGCAAACATAATAATAACAATTAGATATTCTTTTTATACTTCATTAACCATTTATGTAGGGTTGTAAGCAAACCAAACATTCGGTGAACTGTTCGGTGGCAGGTTTGTATATGTTCTTTTGTAATTTCGTTTAGTAAATTAACGAACATTATTTCGTTCGATTAACTGAACAAACACAAGTCATGTTCCTTCAATTGTGCTCGTTAACGTTCGATAGGGTTCGTGCTTGTTTATGTTAGTTAATGTTTGTTTGTTCATTAAAAGTCTTTTATATTTCCATCAATGACTTCCTAATCTTATCATATAGATTTAAGTAAAATTATTAACTATAAAACAAATATATATATATATATATGAGCATTATGTGATTAATTTATATGCAAATTGACACATGAATATGAATGTTTAAAAAGACACCGACACTAACTAGGGACCAAACCGTTGACACAGAAAATTTTTGGTTGGGCAAATCAAATAAAAAATTTTAATGTTCATTTGTGTCCGTGAACCATTCACAAACAAGAAAGTTCGTTCGGTTAGGTCCGTAATCTGTTTGTTTGTCCGAAAAAATCTTAACCAACGAACATGAACAAAGCCTTTTGTTCGGTTCAGTTCGATTACAGCCCTACATTTAAGGATTCGAGAAACGATTCAAGAAACTTATTCAACAAACTTACCCGAACCCGTCTTCTGACCAGCCAGCTGTAAATATACCTTCAGCAGTTGAAAACCCCTGCTCCTCCATACCCGCATAAATCATAGTGGCTGCAAGCCCGTAGGTAACCCCGGCCCACACTTCTCGAGACTGCATACATGTTTCATCCACTTTTCCATTAGGATGCATGCCATTTACTGCGCCCATCCTACCCCCACCCACTTTCATAACATTAAAATCATAAATCTTCTGCAAAGTGCTTTTGATTTTATATTCATCAAACAAATTTGGTAAACCCGATGAAGCCATATACCATTGACCCGCTAATTGATCCGCTTGAATCGATTTACTATTGCTACTTGACCCGCTATCATAGTTAAAGTAGGACCCGTTCCATAGCTTTGATTCGAATGCTGCTTTTGCTTTGATGAATTTACGTTTATACCCTTCAGCTGTGGTTGAATCGCCTAGCTGTGCAGCCATGGCGGCGGTTGCTTGAAGTGCCGCCAGCCATAAACAACCACAATAAGCACTAACACCATGTACGGTCCACGCGTCATATGTTTGGTCGGGGAAACCGTCGTTTTCAATTAGACCGTCGGAGTCTCGGTCAAACTGGTCCATGTAGGCCATGGCAGCACAGACAGCGGGCCATACTTCAGCTGCAAACGATAAATCACCGGTTGCAGCAAAATCTCGGTAAACTTGGAGGACAAATTTAGGGTTCAAATCTTTCCATTTGCTAGTATCATGTATGTTATATGCATTCATTTCATGCCATGGATCATGAGTTCCAAGATCATGTGGGACCGCACCTTTGACTTTCCGAATCCCACATTTTCCATCTGCTAGAAATTTGACTTTTCTTTGGTCTTCAAATAAAACGGCTCTTGCAAATTCCCGTTGAATACTGAGTTCGATTTTTGGGAAGAGTTCAAGAAGAGCAAAAGATGCATAGAAATGAACATCATATGTACACCACATGATGTATTCTACGCCTTCCAGATATAGAAAGCTACCTACATCTTCATTGTCATTGGACGGATTCAGACGGCGTTTTTTGTCTTCCTCCTCGAGCTCATCTTCACTTGAAGTTGTAACAGAATTTTCCTCGTCATATGTGAAGCCATTACCGTTGACGTCGTTATCACCATTATTTGTGTCGTTTGTTATTTTTGATTGATGCTTCTGATCTTGCATGAAGTCGGCTGCTGGTAGTTGTGTGTCTGAAAAAAAATAGCATTCACTAAAGGTAATTAAAAAATATGTGAAATTACAAGACAAGCTGTCGAGCATGGAAATTTTAAGTACGGTAA
Source organism: Bidens hawaiensis (assembly GCF_021521415.1). Classification (NCBI taxonomy): domain Eukaryota; kingdom Viridiplantae; phylum Streptophyta; class Magnoliopsida; order Asterales; family Asteraceae; genus Bidens; species Bidens hawaiensis. The sequence goes on from NW_027496103.1 coordinate 153,618, forward strand.
GTTCGATAGGAATTAGTACCAATCCAAATTGTGCCACCAGCAACCAAGAAGTATAGCTCATTGAATAATGTAAATTTGTACCTGAAAGTGATAATGTTGATATCAAACAAAACAGAATGGGATAATTGAACATAGTTATTTATTTCACCCTAAATCAAATAAGCGCAACAGTTTTAAAGGAGAACGTACCATTCTGGTAGCTTGTCGTTTTCGAGGATTGGATTTTGCCATTTCTCAATCTCTTCTTCCCACCTCTTGTAATCTGACCATAATATCAAAATGCAGAAGATAAAAAATGTAAAAAACATAAAACAGTAACCAATTTTGTTCAGTACACAACAAGAAAATTTCAAGATTATAATGCTTACTTGTTAGAGCATCATGAACTAAGTCCTCAGCCGCCCTCTCAGAAGTACCATAGTATCTTGTGTACCGCCTAAAAAAGAGAAGTCGTGTAAATATGATATTACAACAATTTAAAAGAATCTGTAAGAAATTAAACCTAAATGACAGGTAACCTGTGATATGATTTTCCTTTCATAAATTTGACTTTAGGAGATGACCATGCAACAGCAAATGCCACAGTGCACTTCCCATTTGGTTCAACCCATGTTGCAGCAGACACTGCTGCACAGCTTGCATCCCCAGCTGATGAAGGAACAGTGGGGCCCGTATTAAAGTTACCCTGATCAAAATGACCATCCTACAAGAGAAAAATGATGATTAATAAAAATAAAAAGATATACTATAGCTTTTGAAAAAATGAAATAATTACCTGTTCCATTTTACCCCACATTTCTTTAGCAGTAACAGAGCATCCTTCAGACAAACCGAAACTAGGTAAAACCGTAACATTTACATTCTGGGTTTCACATGCGGCGACAGCAAATGTAACAGGATGGTTCCCTTTTGCTGTCCTGCAAACCATAACTAATATTTGTTAATTTTTTCATAACTAAACATGACCCGAACCGACCCATTAGTAGGTAAATGAGTTGAAATTGCCAGTCATGAATTATTAGTATATACAGTTGACTTACTTGTGATGTAGAAGCACACCTGCGACTCCATCTTCACCTCTGTCGATAAAAGAACAGAAAAGTTATGAGAATAAATAGCACAAAAAGAACTGTTGATTAAGCACACAGAGTAAATCAGACTTACCTAAACGGCTCATTTACATGGTCCCCAGAAAGATGCGATATACCTCCAATTGAGTTCTATAATTCAAAGACAATGTTTTGATATTTAAGAAATCAGAAGGGATCCTTTTAAATGCTGAAATGTTAAAATGATAAGACTTACTGCCCAAGTTAAGAGAAGGCTGACTCGTGCTCTTTCTTTCCCAGTATTCACCAACTAACATTTAAAGAAGCAACAATCTTGTAATTAGAATCACAGTATACTAGAACAAATGCAAGATAACAAACCACATTTATTAAATAATACCGTATAAACAAAAACAGATGTAGGAAGACTACTGTCTCGGTAATTATGAGGCAAAAATGGCGAGATTTGGCGACATGACACTTTTAGTTCTGGGTCAGGTTCGCCTAATAAAAAGAAAAAGAAATAGGTCATAATTTCATGTGAAGGAAATGTAAAATTATTTAAAGAATGTTTAATATGTTGTGATGAAGAATGACAAAATGATACCATCATAAACAGTCCACGCGCGTGGAAATAATGCATGATATGTAGAATGTTGGCCACTTAAGTTCCAGCCCCATGATGATAAACCTTGATCTGTACATTTTCTGGAGGATAATGCAAATATAAAGTCAACACACTTGAACTGTTAATGAAATTTAGGGGCAGCAATTTTGACCCATTAACCTACAAATGGGTCGATTTGAGCTATGTTATACGTCTTGACAGATCAAATTAGCCAAAAAAGAAAAGGAAGACTGATTATCCAATTACCCTATCCCTTCATGTTGGCCTGGGGATAACACTGATGCATACTTTTTATGGCCGCCGTCTCTCGATATAAAAATCTGTAATCATAAGTAAAAATATTCATCGAACAGACAAAAAAACATCTATAAAACATAACAGATTGACTTGTATGCAACTAATGTTTTGCTATTACATGTTCTACATAAGACATAAGCATAAGCTTAGATGAATATTTTCATGGAATGCAACAAGTATACAAGTTCTGAATGATAAACTAAGGGATGAGATTTACAGAAAACTGATTGGCCATCACAGGAGAAGCCTCACATGTACCGGGCAGAATTTGAAATTGCCTAAACTCTCCTCTAAAACCTCTAGTTATGCTGCCACTTCTGAAAATAAAAAAAAAAATAAAAAAATTAAAGGATGCTTAATATGACAATTATGTTAAATGAAAATGATTTATTCGTTCAAAACTTACCCCATCCCACCAAGTGGAACTCCTTGGGTTGCTAACGGTTTTCCTTCACGATTGAAAGGATCAATGGGTGCCCTCTGCACATATTAAGCCAAAAACTATATAAGTAGGTCACTAATGGAAAGAATGAATGGTTTTGTTGCAAAGTACTACTACTAAAAAACACATACAGATATAAGTTGGTCAAAAAACTCAACCCTATACAGATTACATAAGAGGGGTGTTTGGATGTATGTTTGAAAGCGATGTCCGATTATTTGTTTCTATTATCCAGATAACATCCTTCTGCTGACTATCAGATGGTGGAATACAATAATAAAATATACCCTTCTGTCTATTAAACCCTTTAAAAACACAACTTGCCAAACTCTCATACAACATTATAAATCTCTACCTGATTATATAACCGTTCAGTTCAAATAATCTAGTATCTCAAAACCACAAACACCCCCTGTTATACCATATCTTCCTTATCTCAAGAACTCTAGTTATACTTAATCTATCAAAATGCTCAAATCATGAACAAAAAGAAGATAGTTGGAACACTTACCCTTCCATGGGAAGCCTCTTCTCTTACATATGACCACAACCGCAAGCCAAGCCGCATCTGCAGCAGTCAACATTTTACAAAAAGCACCACATAAAGTTACAAAATGAGAATCATATATCACATTTTAAGCAGCACAAATGTTCTAGTTTTCAAGTTAATAATAATAATAATAATAATAATAATAATAATAATAATAATAATAATAATAATAATAATAATAATAAATGACAAACCATTTTAAGTGCTTCCATAAAAGTAATACTGAATTCCTTGAGAATATTGGCATGAGTGTTCAACTTCCTTCTCCATGCTTGATCAGGTGGCGCACCGCCATCGAAATCAAGCTGCATCCAATAACCATAATTACCAATTCAATCAAATCATTCATTTTCAGTGGTACAGGTACTGATCTCATCGATTACTGAAGCAACTGAAAACAATAACAATGAATGTAGAGAGAGATCCAACTCACCAGTTGGAGGGTGGTTCGATTAATGTACTCCTCAGGAGGCCATGAATTCTTCCTAAAATGAAATATGTACCCACTCACCATCTCTACTCTATTATTATTATTATTATTCCGAAAACCGATACACAGAAACTCTAAAAAATCTCAGATCCTGTTTCGATCGATGGCGTAAAAGTATAGCAAGCAACAGTGATAGATAACAACAACTTTTAACCTAATCGCTAGCCAACGGCTATATTCAACTACTACAATTACAACTAATTACTTAATTAATTAAGTAAGTAGTGTGTCGTCCTTCAACTCTACACAAACAAACTCAGTGTGCCTAAAAATTAGGGTTATGGATTGCCGGTGTGAATTATTATTATTATTATTATTAATTAAAGTAATATGAAGTGTGAACGGGAACAATGGGATCTGAGGCGGCAACAAAAAGCAATTATAGCCTAACCGACTTGGATTCAAATTGCTTGCGTTTAAATATTATTATTATTATTGGAATGAATGAATAATAAGAGGATCGGATTACGAGGTGGATTGGATTGAAGACGACGGCGGGGAGGGTTGCACCTGTGTCGCACCACGTCCAATTTCCGCCATCTGGTACTGTGTATATATATATGCGAATAACAAATGTTAATACTTTTTTATTTAGTACAAAAGAAATGTCTTCAATGGCGTCTGTCTCACACATTCATCATATATACATACATATACACACGTATTTATAGATACAGTCATCACTGTCAAAACTAAACTTTACTTTGGGGTAAGGTAATTGTAATTTGTAAGTAACAAAACACATGGGTTTTATTCTCATTGGGTTTCCTTTTTTTTATTTTTAAATATAACACGTTGTTTTAAGTACACGACTTGAATTTGAACGGGACGTTAAATACACTTGAACAGTTGAACTTGAACGGGACGATAAGTCAATTGGTATTAGTTATGTTTCTACACTACCATAAAATAATGTTAAGTAAAAAAGTTTTTGTCATCAATTTATAAAATGTTTTAAAGTTTTTACTACAAAGTTAAAAGGTGAGAAAGGTCAAGAGGGGTTGTTATTCGATTAAGATGAGTTTTTTGCTTGGTTTGAATATTATTAGCTTTGTATTATTATCATAAACTTAAGTTTCGGTTGATGATAAGTTTGTTTTCCTCATTTGTTTGTAGCGGATGAGCTAAAAAGACCGTTTTTTTCATGTAACATTAACATCAAATAGACACAGAAATAACAGATTTTTTTTGGTTTACATGTAATGGTCGTAACAAATTATATTGATTATATACTATATATTAGTTAATCAAAATTTTAGAAAGAAAAAAAAGTAAAGGCTATGATTGATCATTTGACAACCCATTTCCTCCGACGTCAGTCATAAGTTTTATTTTGATTTTAGAAAACCACATCAGGCACTATAGACTAAAAAATGTGCAAAGGCATTATATACTAGCATTCAAATTTCAAATATATAATTAAAAGCCATATATGCTAATATACTATGGCTTGTGTATTTTAATAAAAACAGTTATATGTAGGAAATAAATGAATATTTAATGTGATGAATTCAGAGAAGAAGTGGGTCGGTTGTACTTATTATCGAGGCCCCATATACACATGAGAAAAGGCATATTGTACCATAGCCGACCAGTCCCCTCGACAATGACCTCTTCTACAAACTTTGATGGTTGGTTAACACCCAAATCCTAGTTATTATTATTATTATTATTATTTTTCTTCTTTGAAAAATATTATAATACTTTTCTAATCTTTTTAACAGACGTATGTAATTAATTTTGAGTATAAATACTCGTGTGATAGTTCTAGACAAAATTGAAAATTCAAATTGTGAATGGTATGATATAGTTCATATGTCTAAACAAATATTTGACAAATTCAAAACCAAGTTTATTTTCTCATATTCAAGCGTCATAAATGAAATTTAAACTTGGGTGATTATCACGTAAGAACCAGATCAAATCAGACCGAAATCATAATATGAAACCCCATCGGACCGGATAAACAGTACTTTGATTCGAATGGGTCGCTTTTCGTGGACTTGACTCCCGATTTTGATTCCAGTTTCAACTCTAAAACTAATGAAGAACGAGTACTGGAACCTATTCGGTATTGAATAACCGAGAACCAAATTAGATAAAATATATTCGGGTTCTGACAGACCGAGTGTTGTAGGTTTGGACTGTATATTCGTATAATGCTGACTCCTACTTTAAACTTATTAATATATAACCTATGTAACGTAAATTGTATTGTTTTTATAGTTTTATAGATTATATATTATAATGTTTTCATTATTTAACATGTATAATACACGGGCTATAAATTATAATATGTATATAGAGTCACTTAAATAATTTTGCTCAAAAGAAAAGGAATAGAGAAAACGTTCGTTGTATTATTGCACTCACCGCAACACAATCGTAAATCATATTAGTTTAAAGGATATGCACATGTTTGGTGCCAACTAAAACACATCGATCCAACTACAAGTATTTCATATATATTAAAACACTTTAAAAGTAGACAAAAAAGAAATGACATGTTGTTCCAATTATGAATCTAGGGCACCTTTCATCTTCATCATTTTTTGTCATCTTGTTATGGACATAGTATTTGTTACACATGAAACTTCTAAACATTATATTCAAATCTAAGTTTTATAGTACTTAAATATTCAAATAACCCCACAACATCATGCGTACATATAGAGAGTTTTTAATATATGGGTAAAGTTAGAATAACCAACTTTAAATAAAAAGAAACTTCAATGCGTATCATTTTGATTTTAATAAGCTAGACGGTTATGTAACCGTCATAATTATCTCTCTCAAACTATATCTAGATATGATTATCGTGTATCTCTACTTAAAATTAGTTTGTATAAACATGTAAATATATATTAATGATGTGTATTCCATACATTCTTCTAGTATAAGTATATAAATGGACAAATGTAGGTATAATTTATTGAAGACATTTTTGTCGTGCTTATCAAATAAATAATAGATCGTATAGTTGTCTAAATCAAAGAATAATTAAGGGTCACTATTGCACTCTAAGACAATGAATTGAAGCAATATAACTGAGTTTTGATTGACTATTCTTGGAATTCTAGTTTGATGGGTACATATACAATATATGTATGTGCGTATCATGAATATAATAAAATTAAAATATTTCAATATTTATTATTGTCTTATTAATGTTTGTGTTAGTTGTTGTATATTGTTAAAGGGTATACGACAACTAGCACAAAATTAATAACGTAAACTAAATTTTATTGTATAAAAAGTTAAAAGCATATTTAACATATTTTTACGTGTTCAATTAGTGGTCCATTAACCAATATAAAATATAATTATTAAACAGAAAAAATATACTTACTAAAATTTAAAAGTAAAAATAGGACATTAGCCTTATGAGTTATGACATTATCATATGATGAGCTGTGTCGTTCTCATACATATAATTGAGGTGGCTCTACTCCTCATGTTTGTATTTCCTTGGATTTTAATTTTAATTATAATTGCACTTTACATCTTTTTATGATTTTAAAGATTGAGAATATTCATTTTCAACATCATGAGTAATTTTCACTTGAATCTTTTTTTTCTTCTAGAAAACAAGTTCACCATGAATCTATTTTATCTAACTATTCTAAATTAAAATTTTATTCATGTTAAAGGTTAATACTTTTTGTATAAACTTTGTTATTTAAGGTTACCTAAAAAGATAGATATCCTGTATTTAAGTATTGAATATGTTGGTATTATGTAATTTTTACAGATAATTGAAATAAGTTAGGTTACACATAAATATTGAAGGACCACAACAATGGCTTCTAATGTTAGCTTTAACTTAAGTGGATTCCACTCCAACCAACTTTTTATATCACAAAGACACAAAACCTTAAAACACAAACATCAAAAGATTTCAATCTTGATTTTAAATTTCACATATAACAAGCCAAATAATTATTTTGAAACTATTTTTCTTTGCATCATTTTATTTTCAACAATAAAACATGATTCTTCCAAAGTTGGTTATTTAAAGTTCAACCGCTAACTATTCAAAATACCCAAAACCGCCAAGTCAAAACAGAATAAACCTATCCAAATTCCAAGTAACCCGAACAATAAGCGGGTTTGGCTGGTTTTTTCCAGTTGACCCGAATCAAACCATACCCATGTCTGTTTCCACATATGTATGAATATTTAATTCACACAATCATATGTGCAGGAATAAAAGACATACTTCATAAAACATTACTTAGTAGAGTGCATCATTGCAGGAGTTACAGTTAGTAGTTTGGTTGCATAAAATAAACACAATTTACACAAAGGATGTACTTTTCAGGATTCAAACCACCATTTTACCTAATGAGATCAAATTTCTAGTGGATGCAGTTTAACATCAAAATGATTGCTAGATTAATGCCAATCAAGTCCACCAATTGTGGCGGACCCGACCCCTTCCCACACTTCATTGAAGCCCACTTCATCGTTGTCAACGCCTTCCATGTCACTGTCCCACCATCCACTGCCACTTGCATCTGTTCATGGACAAGTAATTAGATGATTGTTGGTTTTCAACAATCTTACTGTGTTTAAAGATTTGGTACTTACAGTGATTATAAACAGGAAGTGGTTTCTCGTTTGAGTCTCTTCTGATGAACGGTTTTTGACGTTTTGCTCGCTTTGGCATTGGATCACCTCCCAGAATAACTAAACCCTTTGGAGCAGGTAGTTTACCATACAAACCTGGTCATCATATAAAACACTCGAATGCAAATGAAAAGTATTTAGTGAAAAAAATACCAACTACCATCACATTGGTCCCATTTTCGTCTTTGTACTCTTTATTTTATACGCTTGAGTCATTAAAACTCAACATGGTTATCAAAATTGAGTTCTTAAGTTCTTAAAACTCAACATGGTTATCAAAATATCCCTCCTCTGTATATATATATATAATTATAATCTACTTTGTTGAAATTATAAGGCATACAAATTACGGTTGTAAATGAATTCTAATTTTTGAAAACTTAATTATTTCATTCTGAGTCTCCACAAGTCTTTTTACTCTAAGAATCAGTTACTGTCACTATTAATTAGTTGTTAAGTTCCAAGGATTGATTATTACAACCAGTGTTGCAAAAATCACTAGTCGGTAGTCGGGCGGTGGGGTGGAGACTAGTGATTAATCGGGATTAGTCGAGATTAATCGGGATATTAATCGAATCGGACTTTAATGTATATTTTTCAGTTTTATACATACACACGGACATTTTTATATGTAATTTTCAATTTTATACATACACAAACATATTTTAGCCGGAAATTGGCTAGAATAACCGCTAGTTTTTGTTGCAATATCGCTGAAAATAGTTGATTTGTGTCGGAATCTCGCCGGAAACCAATGATTTTGGTCAGAATCTCGTAAAAAACCATCGATTTTGGTCGGATTTGACCGTTGACCGATTAATTAGCCGACTAGCCCAAAATTAATCAGTGAAGTGGGGACTAGCGATTAATCGGTGTCTAGTCGGGATTTTTGCAACACTGATTACAACAACAACGTACATGGGATTTGCTTGCATGCATTTTCCCATTCCCTTTTAGCTAATTTTTTTCGCTCATTTAATTTGAAACTTACGAGTTCAATTCACCCATATAGTAACTAGACTTTGGTTAATGTGCTAGAATGAAGGAGGTAATGAATAAGGCTACTGGTCATATACGCATATTAAACATATTGTGTGGCTTAATTAATAACATGGCCGCCTCTAAATCTTCTATTGCTGAGAAACTAAAAGAGAAGAATGAAATAGAAGCGATATATCCGTTTCGAATGCATCCCTCCTTTGGTTACTGACTCCGGACAGTCCCGTGTAATCATAAACCATGCACGAGCATATTATTAAGCATGAGAAACTTTTCGCTTCATCGTTGTGGTTATTTTCTTATAATGTGGCCGGTTAATCGATCCGTGCCTTAAACGGCTATGAACTTATGATATCAATGAAATTTCTATGAATTCTGTGAGATATATATAGTGCTCCATTATGCTACGAGTACATGCAGTCTTAGCATTCGGTTTGGTCTTAGAACTCTCATCACTCCTGAGCGGATTACGAGAGGATCACCCTTATTACACACTTTGATATCGTAATGCTAAAAGGCATTTGGTAGCCTAGGCGAGTTACTTATGCTTACTAACGCATCAACTTCAAGGAAAGTTAACAATTTGATAAGTGAACAATTGGGTGTATAATTTCCGAAAATAACTAGGGTTGTTCTTGTTAGATGGTTGGATTTGAGTTTGCTGGCTTCAAATTTCCATGACATCTTGCCTCGTGAGTCAACTCGTTAAACCTGAATATAGAGGTAGGGTACCAAGGGATTAGATCCGTGTTTCTTCACTGAAGTATTCTAAAAAGTGCTTAGTCGACACTATTATCATGATATTGTATGGTTTTTTTAAAGAAGAGAATGCAAGGAAAACTGATGCTCATTTTGATATTGGAGTAAACACATAAGATCTTTTATTTTTCTTTTTATATCTTGAATCAGGCAGCAGTCAATGATTTATATCCAAGTCCACTAATAGGAAAAAATAAAATTTATATCCAAGTCCACAACTTGAATCGGGGTAGCAGTCAATGATTGCTTTAAAAGTGTATATTTTACGTATCATAAACCACTTACAACCAATGTTTTCATAACCGGATCGGACATCAAACAGTCGGGTAATCGGTTCAACCAGTCGAACGGCTTTTGCTTAAAAAAATGTTGGAAAAAAGATTTTTCAAAACAAATCTATTTTTTAATAGAAAAACCGGTTCAATCGGTCGGGTTCCTCGTCGGACCAGTGGACCGGTTCGGACATGCCGGTTTTCTGGAACCGAGCTAACTGCAGTGAACCGGACCAATTAGGGAATGAATACCAGTCGGACCATTCGACAGGCCGGTTCGATCCGGTCTCAACAACACTGCCTACAACTTTCTTGGGCTTTTCAATACTCCCGCTAACGTTTGGCATGATTATTTGTAATCCACATTTGACGGTTTATTTGTGCCATCGTATGTTAAACATAATTGATGTTAGGTTCCGCCTTTTTACTCAGCCCCGTGTAGTCCACACGTTTATAACCTAATCCTTAAATAAATTAAATTGTATAGTCTAATGATAACATCAAAGTCAAACAAAACGTCTTTTAACTCTTTGTTTCTTGCAATGCTATATTAAAAGGAAAGCCAAATAAATTTAGTATTTTAATTAGTTAAGCGGATTTTCGTGTTTTCTTAAACCCTTAAAAAGTGGATTTGGGTTTTGAAGAGGTATGTACCCGCCTCAACACCAAGCAAGGCGGGTCAACCCACAAGATAAAGACATTATGAAGGCACAAAGCCAAAACCCAGGCGCATCGCGCATACAAAACATGCTCAGGCATCATATGCTCGCGCATCACATATGCGCGCGGCGCATATCGCATGCTCTTGCACATCACATATGCTCGCGCGTCACATATGCGCGTGGCGCACCAGCGCGCGGCGCATATCACACGCTCGTGCATATCACACCTGCGCATGAAATATCTGCGCGTGAGAATAAAAAGAAGACTTCGCGCATTCTCAGGATGGGCGCATATCACACGTACACATAATCAACCTCGTCCTTATCCAAATCAGGATCAGGGCAACCTTGATTGTGCACGTCAGACACTCTTCTAGAAGGCATCTTTTTAAGGAGTAAGAATATGCTGATGTTGACAGCTGCCAAATGAAAGGTCGACAACTCAGCATGACACATGTGCTACCACATGATTTCAACCAACGAGAAAGCGCCAGGTGTCCCAGAGGACACGTGGCGCAGTGCGATTGGAGGAGGCCAACGAGGCTGAGCCCAGCCAGTGGAAACCCTAGCACTATAAATACAGCATCAACTCCACTTTGATGACACATTCATTCACACTCAATCATTGACAGTTACAAGCAGTGATATCACATTCAATCATATTGAATTGTATTCACTCACAGTCAGTTACAGAAAACACACAGTCACATAATCAAGAGTATTCAGCGATTCAGAGGACTCTTGAGATTTCACTGACTCACACTTTATTATCTTCTCCACAAAGATACTGATTCTCACGCCGGAGGGTTACCCCAAAGAGGACCCCTCTGTCCCTTTCTGAGGGGTAAGTAACGGCGCTGTTCATTTTGTAGGTGGAAGAACACGGATTCAAAGGAACCATCGGTGAAACAGTTTAATCATACCCGAGGAAAGTAGATCTGCTACCAGTGAGTAGATCCACGTTTCTTCATTGGCGCCATCCGTGGGAATTGCACATCAACCAAATCTTCACATCCGTCTACCACCCTCAGGGGAATGGTCAAGTGGAGCGCGCGAATCAAAGTTTGCTAAATGGGCTGAAGAAAAGGTTGGAGGGAGAATCCCATTCTTGGGTCGAAGAGTTACCTAATGTCCTGTGGGCGCACAGGACATTAAGCAAAACTAGCAATGGCGAATCCCCGTTCAGCCTAACCTATGGGACAGAGGCTATGATCCCAGCAGAAATTGGATGCCCATCCCATAGGGTACTCATGATGAGCAAAACTGATAACGAGCGCGAAAGAAGATTGGACCTTAACTTGCTTGAAGGGCGCAGAGAAGCGGCTATCATTAATGAAGCCAGATACAAGAAAAAGCTGGAAAAATATTATAATCAGCGCGTTAAAGAATGCCACTTCAAGAAAAATGATTTTGTCCTTCGAAACAATGAGGCTAGTCGCGCAATACCCCCAGGAAAAATGTCCCCCAATTGGGAGGGACCTTATCAAATTTCAGAAGATTTGGGGAAAGGCGCGTACGCTTTAAAAGATTTGAATGGAAAAAAGATACCGCGCTCGTGGAACGCGGCACAACTTAGAAAATGCTTCATGTAAAAGTTCAAATTTGTAATCAAGGCTTTTAAGCCATCATGAATGATGATTCGCGCTATCTTTCAATATTTGTCGCGCTATCTTTCAATATTTGTTCTATTACCTTTGCATACATGTTTCACACTTCCTTTATTAAATTGGAACAATATGACAACACTATATTGACTTCAAAACAAAATAAAGCGAAGTAAAACATACATGCGCGAGCCTTAGCTCAAACGCGTTAACGAGTCTTAACTCTAAAACGTCAGGGCCTTAGCCCAAACTTACGAGCCTTAGCTCAAACACGTTAATGAGTCTTAACTCTAAAAACGTCAGGGCCTTAGCCCAAAACAAAGAGCCTTAGCTCAAAACATTCACAAACATCCATCTTACATCCCGCGCAGCCTGATCATAAAAATCCTTAAACACAACTAAGGCAAAGTACATGCCATATCATGTTAAGGTCTCAGGTCGAGGCCGCGCGCGGAATCATAGTGGATATCTGAGTAACACAAGCTGACATGTAATGGCTAAACTCATACTTCCATACCGCGCGACAACGACGCGCGAAAAAGAAAATAACGAAAAGTTAGCGCGCATGTCAGCATGAGCAAGATACTGCGAGAACCACAAACAAAATAGAACAGAGGTTAAGTGAATAATTTCCATACAACCTTGTTCTTATTTTAACGTGCAAGCATATCTTATATCTATACAACCAAACATGAAGAGATGAATGGAAATGCGCAAGATATGAAAACGAGAGAACAAGTTTCATTCCATTGGATCGAAATTTACAAGTATGATGAGTTACAAATTACAAGTATAAAAAATAAATATACAAAATTTGATGAAGGGCTTCTCAAGTCTCCACGTCGACGTCAGCCGCTTCATCACCCTCATCATCTCCCGCAGCATCTGGCGCGGTCTGCTCCTCATCCCCGAACTGACCATAGTCAAGTTCTTCCTCCTCATTGGAGTCTTCGATCACAACGGTGTCACGAGCAGATTCTTTCGTCGCGCCAGAGCCGCTGGCAGGGGCAACATCCCCAGCGCCACCATCATCGCCACCAGCCCTCTCGCAATCATCAAGCAACTTCTTTAGCGCGCCGAGGTCGGGCTGGTCAGCAAGCGCAGCTATCTGTAAATCATTAGAAAAGTAATGAGTACAAAACACTTAGAAAAGTTAGTCAAGAAAAACTCATTATGATCAAGGTACCTGCATAAGGATGGGGATGGGAGTATTCATATACTTTTCCCCCACCGCGGCCATGTCCGCGCAGGCCGCATCGCTCTTGTAAGGGTACTCGGATGGGTTCTTCCTCAACATGCCATATTCATACCCATCCGTAAACCCTTCAGCTCGGCCCACCAAACGCGCGGCGGCATTGCAGTCCATCACAAGGGCTTGAAACTCGGCGGAATATTTCATCGCCAAAGCGCAGCGAGCCATGCCCTGTGACACCAGCCATTGGCGATCCTGCGCGAGGCCAGCAACAGACGTCTCGAGGGCAGGAACCTGAGAGTTTAATAACTCAACAGTTTCCTTAGTCTTTTTTAGTTCCTCCTTATCAGACGCTGCTAGCCCGCCAAAATTTTTTCTTTCTCCGCCTGCGCAGCACCAAGTGCTTCCTGGCTAGACGCCGCCGTCGCTAAGGCCTCATCTCTATCGGCCTGCGCGGCCGCCAAATCCCTTT